>NW_027477242.1:0-87038 GCF_051020955.1 Megalopta genalis
TCATGCGAAATACACGAATTAGCTTTAAATCAACGCGAAACATACGATTTAGCTTCAATATCATGCGATATACACGGTTTCGCTTCAAATTCGTGCGAAATAGCGATTTTAAACAAACGATTTAGCTTCAAATTCATGCGAAATGAACAATTTAGCTTCAGATTCATGCGAAATGCACGAATTAGCTTTAAATCAACGCGAAACATACGATTTAGCTTCAAGATCATGCGATATACACGATTTCGCTTCAAATTCGAGCGAAATAGCGATTTTAAACAAACAATTTAGCTTCAAATTCATGCGAAATGAACAATTTAGCTTCAGATTCATGCGAAATACACGAATTAGCTTTAGATAAACGCGAAACATACGATTTAGCAGAAATATCATGCGATATACACGATTTCGCTTCAAATTCGTGAGAAATAGCGATTTTAAACAAACGATTTAGCTTCAAATTCATGTGATATGAACTATTTAACTTCAGATTCATGCGAAATACACGAATTAGCTTTAAATCAACGCGAAACATACGATTAAACTTCAATATCACGCGATATACACGATTTCGCTTCAAATTCTTGCGAAAAAGCGATTTTAAACAAATGATTTAGCTTCAAATTCATGTGATATGAACAATTTAGCTTCAGATTAATGCGAAATACACGAATTAGCTTTAAATCAACGCAAAACATACGATTTGGATTCAATATCATGCGAAACACACGATTTCGATTGAAATTCGTGAGAAATAGCGATTTTAAACAAACGATTTAGCTTCAAATTCATGCGAAATGAATAATTTAGCATCAGATTCATGCGAAATACACGAATTAGCTTTAAATCAACGCGAAACATACGATTTAGCTTCAATATCATGCGATATACACGATTTCGCTTCAAATTCGTACGAAATAGCGATTTTAAACAAACCATTTAGCTTCAAATTCATGCGAAATGAACAATTTAGCTTCAGATTCATGCGAAATACACGAATTAGCTTTAAATCAACCCGAAACATACGATTTAGCAGAAATATCATGCGATATACACGATTTCGCTTCAAATTCTTGCGAAAAAGCGATTTTAAACAAATGATTTAGCTTCAAATTCATGCGAAATGAACAATTTTGCTTCAGATTCATGCGAAATACACGAATTAGCTTTAAATCAACGCGAAACGTACGATTTAGCTTCAATATCATGCGATATACACGATTTCGCTTCAAATTCGTGCGAAATAGCGATTTTAAACAAACGATTTAGATTCAAATTCATGTGATATGAACAATTTTGCTTCAGATTAATGCGAAATACACGAATTAGCTTTAAATCAACGCGAAACGTACGATTTTGCTTCAATATCATGCGATATACACGATTTCGCTTCAAATTCGTGCGAAATAGCGATTTTAAACAAACGATTTAGCTTCAAATTCATGTGATATGAACAATTTAGCTTCAGATTAATGCGAAATACACGAATTAGCTTTAAATCAACGCGAAACATACGATTTAGCAGAAATATCATGCGATATACACGATTTCGCTTCAAATTCGTGAGAAATAGCGATTTTAAACATACGATTTAGCTTCAAATTCATGCGAAATGAACAATTTAGCTTCAAATTCATGCGAAATACACGAATTCGCTTTGAATCAACGCGAAACATACGATTTAGCTTGAATATCATGCGATATACACGATTTCGCTTCAAATTCGTGCGAAATAGCGATTTTAAACAAACGATTTAGCTTCAAATTCATGCGAAATGAACAATTTAGCTTCAGATTCATGCGAAATACACGAATTAGCTTTAAATCAACGCGAAACATACGATTTAGCTTCAATATCATGCGATATACACGGTTTCGCTTCAAATTCGTGCGAAATAGCGATTTTAAACAAACGATTTAGCTTCAAATTCATGTGATATTAACAATTTAGCTTCAGATTAATGCGAAATACACGAATTAGCTTTAAATCAACGCGAAACATACGATTTAGCAGAAATATCATGCGATATACACGATTTCGCTTCAAATTCTTGCGAAAAAGCGATTTTAAACAAATGATTTAGCTTCAAATTCATGCGAAATGAACAATTTTGCTTCAGATTCATGCGAAATACACGAATTAGCTTTAAATCAACGCGAAACATACGATTTAGCTTCAATATCATGCGATATACACGATTTCGCTTCAAATTCGTGCGAAATAGCGATTTTAAACAAACGATTTAGCTTCAAATTCATGTGATATGAACAATTTAGCTTCAGATTAATGCGAAATACACGAATTAGCTTTAAATCAACGCGAAACATACGATTTAGCAGAAATATCATGCGATATACACGATTTCGCTTCAAATTCGTGAGAAATAGCGATTTTAAACAAACGATTTAGCTTCAAATTCATGCGAAATGAACAATTTAGCTTCAGATTCATGCGAAATACACGAATTCGCTTTGAATCAACGCGAAACATACGATTTAGCTTGAATATCATGCGATATACACGGTTTCGCTTCAAATTCGTGCGAAATAGCGATTTTAAACAAACGATTTAGCTTCAAATTCATGTGATATTAACAATTTAGCTTCAGATTAATGCGAAATACACGAATTAGCTTTAAATCAACGCGAAACATACGATTTAGCAGAAATATCATGCGATATACACGATTTCGCTTCAAATTCTTGCGAAAAAGCGATTTTAAACAAATGATTTAGCTTCAAATTCATGCGAAATGAACAATTTTGCTTCAGATTCATGCGAAATACACGAATTAGCTTTAAATCAACGCGAAACATACGATTTAGCTTCAATATCATGCGATATACACGATTTCGCTTCAAATTCGTGCGAAATAGCGATTTTAAACAAACGATTTAGCTTCAAATTCATGTGATATGAACAATTTAGCTTCAGATTAATGCGAAATACACGAATTAGCTTTAAATCAACGCGAAACATACGATTTAGCAGAAATATCATGCGATATACACGATTTCGCTTCAAATTCGTGAGAAATAGCGATTTTAAACAAACGATTTAGCTTCAAATTCATGCGAAATGAACAATTTAGCTTCAAATTCATGCGAAATACACGAATTCGCTTTGAATCAACGCGAAACATACGATTTAGCTTGAATATCATGCGATATACACGATTTCGCTTCAAATTCGTGCGAAATAGCGATTTTAAACAAACGATTTAGCTTCAAATTCATGTGATATGAACAATTTAGCTTCAGATTAATGCAAAATACACGAATTAGCTTTAAATCAACGCGAAACATACGATTTAGCTTCAATATCATGCGATATACACCATTTCGCTTCAAATTCGTGCGAAATAGCGATTTTAAACAAACGATTTAGCTTCAAATTCATGCGAAATGAACAATTTAGCTTCAGATTCATGCGAAATACACGAATTAGCTTTAAATCAACGCGAAACATACGATTTAGCTTCAATATCATGCGATATACACGATTTCGCTTCAAATTCGTGCGAAATAGCGGTTTTAAACAAACGATTTAGCTTCAAATTCATGTGATATGAACAATTTAGCTTCAGATTAATGCGAAATACACGAATTAGCTTTAAATCAACGCGAAACATACGATTTAGGAGAAATATCATGCGATATACACGATTTCGCTTCAAATTCGTGAGAAATAGCGATTTTAAACAAACGATTTAGCTTCAAATTCATGCGAAATTAACAATTTAGCTTCAGGTTCATGCGAAATACACGAATTAGATTTAAATCAACCCGAAACATACGATTTACCTTCAATATCATGCGATATACACGATTTCGCTTCAAATTCGTGCGAAATAGCGGTTTTAAACAAACGATTTAGCTTCAAATTCATGTGATATGAACAATTTAGCTTCAGATTAATGCGAAATACACGAATTAGCTTTAAATCAACGCGAAACATACGATTTAGCAGAAATATCATGCGATATACACGATTTCGCTTCGAATTCGTGAGAAATAGCGATTTTAAACAAACGATTTAGCTTCAAATTCATGCGAAATGAACAATTTTGCTTCAGATTCATGCGAAATACACGAATTAGCTTTAAATCAACGCGAAACACACGATTTAGCTTCAATACCATGCGAAACACATGATTTCGCTTCAAATTCGTGAGAAATAGCGATTTTAAACAAACGATTTAGCTTCAAATTCATGCGAAATGAACAATTTAGCTTCAGGTTCATGCGAAATACACGAATTAGATTTAAATCAACCCGAAACATACGATTTACCTTCAATATCATGCGATATACACGATTTCGCTTCAAATTCGTGCGAAATAGCGGTTTTAAACAAACGATTTAGCTTCAAATTCATGTGATATGAACAATTTAGCTTCAGATTAATGCGAAATACACGAATTAGCTTTAAATCAACGCGAAACATACGATTTAGCAGAAATATCATGCGATATACACGATTTCGCTTCAAATTCGTGAGAAATAGCGATTTTAAACAAACGATTTAGCTTCAAATTCATGCGAAATGAACAATTTTGCTTCAGATTCATGCGAAATACACGAATTAGCTTTAAATCAACGCGAAACATACGATTTAGCTTCAATATCATGCGATATACACGATTTCGCTTCAAATTCGTGCGAAATAGCGATTTTAAACAAACGATTTAGCTTCAAATTCATGTGATATGAACTATTTAACTTCAGATTCATGCGAAATACACGAATTAGCTCTAAATCAACGCGAAACATACGATTTAGCAGAAATATCATGCGATATACACGATTTCGCTTCAAATTCTTGCGAAATAGCGATTTTAAACAAACGATTTAGCTTCAAATTCATGTGATATGAACTATTTAACTTCAGATTCATGCGAAATACACGAATTAGCTTTAAATCAACGCGAAACATACGATTTAACTTCAATATCACGCGATATTCACGATTTCGCTTCAAATTCGTGAGAAATAGCGATTTTAAACAAATGATTTAGCTTCAAATTCATGCGAAATGAACAATTTAGCTTCAGATTCATGCGAAATACACGAATTAGCTTTGAATCAACGCGAAACATACGATTTAGCTTGAATATCATGCGATATACACGATTTCGCTTCAAATTCGTGCGAAATAGCGATTTTAAACAAACGATTTAGCTTCAAATTCATGTGATATGAACAATTTAGCTTCAGATTAATGCAAAATACACGAATTAGCTTTAAATCAACGCGAAACATACGATTTAGCTTCAATATCATGCGATATACACCATTTCGCTTCAAATTCGTGCGAAATAGCGATTTTAAACAAACGATTTAGCTTCAAATTCATGCGAAATGAACAATTTAGCTTCAGATTCATGCGAAATACACGAATTAGCTTTAAATCAACGCGAAACATACGATTTAGCTTCAATATCATGCGATATACACGATTTCGCTTCAAATTCGTGCGAAATAGCGGTTTTAAACAAACGATTTAGCTTCAAATTCATGTGATATGAACAATTTAGCTTCAGATTAATGCGAAATACACGAATTAGCTTTAAATCAACGCGAAACATACGATTTAGGAGAAATATCATGCGATATACACGATTTCGCTTCAAATTCGTGAGAAATAGCGATTTTAAACAAACGATTTAGCTTCAAATTCATGCGAAATTAACAATTTAGTGTTACGTCCCGCGCGTGATTTCCCGCAAAATATATATAATTCCGCGAGAGCGCGAGATTTACGTGTAACGATTAAATTGATCTGCCTTTAGTCCACGCGACGCGTACCGTTCGCGTATAACAGGGTATCGCCTACTCGCGAACACAGGGACAAAATACGCGGGCTCTTACTGTGATAGGCAGGTCCTGCTGCCGGGAAGGCTCGTTCGCTCGCTTCTCGTACGCCGCTCGTCTCGGATCTCCTGCCGGGATTCTGCTTGGGCTGTACGTTGATTTCGGGATGTCGATCTCGATCAGCTCCGTCCAAGGATAGAGGTGGCGTTGACGAGGTGCGCGGTATTCGCGGATGATCTGGATTTCTTCGCGGTACGCGAGATCGCCCGTAACTGAATCTATTCGCGGTTTATGGCTGATTATGCTGATTTCTTGACTTCGATGCTTTACCCGCGTTTCGTAAGGGATCTGAGCGTATAGATGGACGAGTCTCTTCAATTGAGCTCTGCGCCCAGACTGACGCGGCATGTGTGATACTAATGCTAGTTAATAATTAATCATTTATCTGCTCTGTCCGGTGGCGTACAGGACTTGTGGTGAAAGCCCGGTACATACGCTTTCTGGACGGATTTAGTTAGAGCAACTTCGGTGGCGTGCAGGACTTGTGGGGAAAGCCCGGTACACACGCTTTCTGAAGTTGTAATTCGAAATGCGGTGGTAAGTCTAATAATAATAGGAACTAGGATCGCAGAGGTATGTTGAATGAATTACGTTCACTGCTTCTAAATTAAGATGTATATTCTAATTAAATTGGCTTAAGTTACAGAGCCTTAATACTAACGCAAGAAGATTGGACTTGGAAATCAGAATCGAAATTGAATTGGAATAAGAAGAACTTGACGATCGCGGACGACCGGACTTCTGATCGAGAAGTACGACTAATACTGGTCGAATTCCGGAACGAGAGTGATCCTGCCGGAGGCTGCATTGAACTCTTTCGATTCATGGCCGCCGGTCCGCCTGGCGGGGGTAGTCCGGTGGAGGGGCGTCCGCCATGGTGGTGGATGGCGCTGGAGAGGGGATGCCGCGTTCAGCGGGATGACGTAGTCCCAGTCCACGCGCTTTTTACGGTACTTAGAAATATTCGCTTGTTCTTTAGAGAGTATAATAATGTGGTTATGCTAACTTATTCTATGGTTCGTTATAAGGTAGATATCTGCTAACTTATGCTATGGTCGGTTACGATACGTTTAGGCTAATTCGGTTAACCTATGCTTATATACTAGTTTGCGCGGTAACACACACACACACATTCGTGCACAACCACGCTCTTATATACTAATACAAACGTCGGAGGACGTCACAAACTTATGCTATGGTCGGCTACGATACGTTTAGGCTAATTCGGTTAACCTACGCTTATATACTAGTTTGCGCGGTAACACACACACACATTCATGCACAACCACGCTCTTATATACTAATACAAACGTCGGAGGACGTCACACCTCCCCCCTTCGCAAAAAGAATGACGACATTAGGAGTCATTCTTGTCTGAGTCTTGTTTGCATTTCTTATAGCTAATATATTGTGGAGTTTCGCTTACGTATAGTTCAATTGAATCGCGTTTGTTGTCTTTATTGTCCACGTTGTCACTCGCACAATTCTTGTCTTTGGGCACATTTAATGTCACGCATTCTAAGGGTTTTGGGTTTACCGAACACTTCCGCACTTCACTGTCACCATTTTTGTCCTTCAGGTATAGGCAGAAGTGGGCCAAGGCGCTCCAACAGGCGGCGAGTAGCTGCAGACTCCATCCGTATGCTGCGTGGAGGGCTATCCCGTTGAGAATGGTGTTGATTATAATTTTTATGATCCGCAGGGTTACATAAATCCCTATAACGCCGGCCATTGCCGAGCCGAACTGTACGAAACCATTCCAAACATGTTTCCCTGTAGATTCTGCGATTTTCTGCAGGGTATTTTCGTCCATCAGGTTGAACATTCCGACGGCGCCATCTGCATACTCTCTACCAGACGCTCCTTGCGCCAGTGCGTCGACGACCGCCATCTTTTCGACAGGGAACATGATGTGCTCGTTGAGTTTTTCGAGGTCTTCCCTGGAGTAGATTCCTCCGCTGGCGAGATTCGTCGGGTCCGTGTACTTCCATGCGGAGGCTGTTAACGGCTGCAACGGAGGTGGTGCGATACTTTCCACTGGATTTGGCGTGAGCTTGTACCAGGTGCCGTGGATACGGTAAGTTGGAGGTATTAGTTCGTTGCACGTTTTCCGTGTTCCTGTTTTGACCAGGATTCTGTGTTTTGGTGTTAAAAATAAAGAGTTGTTTCTGTAAGATACAGGAAGTTCGTCGAAGCAGTCCTTGGTCTTTCTCAGGGAGCACTGTACTGGCACACATTTAATTATGTGTATGACTTCTCCGGCTGGGAGGGCCATGTATCCTGGTTCTTTGGTGATAGTGGCTGCTACTTCTGCTGGTGAGATATGAACTAAGGAAATTATGTTTCTCAAGATTTGCTGTTCAAGCTGGCATTTTTGTTTCATGGTGTCCTTATATAATGACACTATCTGAGACTTGATATGTCTTTCGACATAAACGAACTTGGTATTCACGTAAGTGAATATGTCGAGATTGTTCGTTTGGGGCTTTGTTGCTGATTTAAACCTTCCTTCCTTGTCCGTTTCCAGGATTAATAATTTCGGATGCTCGGTTTTTTCGAGCGTGTAGCCGCACGCTTGCGTTCGGCCAGTGCTGGTCAAGGCGAATGCTGTATCGCCGGACGTTACCGAATACAGAGAGGCGAGATTCGAATTTTTGTTAGATACCTTTATCGCTCGGCCTTCGAACAACACGTTATAATTGCTCATTTTGCAGGGATCTTCAGGGAGGCTGGTCCAATACGTGTAACCGTCTTCGGAATCCATACAGTACTCCTTGTCCAGTGGGCATCGTTGGCCGCCGGGCAGGTACAAGGTATTGCTGGATAGCTTGATCGACGCCTGGAAGGTTTTTATTGTCACCTTTATGACTGAATGGACCACCACATTATCCCAGGTACCGTATGGGTCGCTGTACGCCGTTCCTCTACAGGTACCGTCTTGTTGTATTGATCCGGCTAACGTGAAGCCTCGCGTCGTGGTGCTATTTCTTTTGATACCTACGATTTGACCAGTAGGTGGGAGGGGCAGGATTCCTGACTCGTGCATGGCCTTGCAGACGTCCCTCGGGGTGTCCAATATGTACTGGTGTCGGCCGTTGTGTACCACGGATGTATGCGAATGCATACCGCAATAGTAGACAGTCCGATCAATCTCTACCTTGCATTGGAATGTCGGAACGTCCTTAAACTCGATCAACTGGAGCAGCTGGATTGTGAGGTTCGTAGTTATTGGCTTTGAGTGCGTATATTCGCATTTAGGCGAGTCCACGGTTGAAATTGTGGTTGTATTTAGAGTAGGGCTATTGCAGTCATAGCCTATTAATGCGTTGGTTGGACGTAGGAGAAAGAATACTGAGAGTATCGTTGCGGTCTTCATGGTGTCTGCTCTGGTTGTAGACTGATGGTTGTCGCTGAGTTCTCCGGCTGTTCTATATACGATATTTCGTTTATCGTTCGCGATAAGGGTCGGTGGGGGTGCGTGACTCACTAGGTTTATATGCTGACGCGGCGCATGCTTAAGTTTATCCGTGTGAACAATTTTCGTACCTTTCTTCATTCTTATCTTAACATTCCTATCACCCGTACATTCGATCACGGTGAACGGTCCGATATACTCGTCGTCAAATTTATCGCGTTTGGGCTGCTTAAGCAGGTATACCCTGTCTCCGACGATAAAGGACTGTGCGTTGGTTTTTCTATCGTAATATTGTTTTGATCTGTTCTTAGCGGAAGTAAGATTATTTCTGGCGTCTGTTAGGGTCTCGGAAATTTTTGTTTGTAGTTTCTCGAGATAGGCTGTGTAAGATTCGTCCGATGAATCGTGTATTATTGGATTTGCTGACGGGGTTCGCGCTAGAGTGCCGAATACCAGTTCATGTGGAGTGTAGAGAGTTCCCTCGTGAACACTCGTATTGTAAGAAAACATTGCATGTGGGAGCCACTCGTCCCAATCGGCCCTGGATACATATTGTTTCAAATATTCCGTCAACACATGATGGGATCTTTCTATAGAACCATTACTCTGAGGCCGGAATGCCGTCGTCTTAAATTGCGTAATTCTAAACCGTTTTGAGATGTTCTTCATTAATGAGCTCAGGAAGTTCGCTCCCTGATCTGTCAGAATTCCCTTAGGAGCCCCGAATCTACAGATGAAATCTTTGATAAAGGCATCCGCGATCTCAATCGCGGTCGCGTTGCGCAGCGGGAGGGCAAGGGAATATTTGGTGAGGAGGTCCTGTATCGTTAGAATATACGTGTGATTCTTTGAGGATGTTGGGAGGGGACCTACGATATCCATTGATATCTTTTCGAATGCTTTTCCGGGTGTGTCAGTGATGGTCATTGGTTGTCGCGTTTTGACTCTGACTAGTTTTTTCCTTTGGCAAGTTTCGCAGTTGTTTATGAATTCGGTCACGTCTTTTTTCAATGTGTTCCAATAATACTTCTCGCGGATTCTTTTGTACGTTTTTGTTATCCCTTTGTGTCCGGCAAAGGAAGAAATATGGTTTTCTTTTATGATAGGAAGTCGTTCGTTCTCCGTCGGTATGACGACTTGGTTTGCGCATGCAAAGAATTGGGTATTCGTGGTCGCGAATGTATCGATGATTATTCTGTAGATAGTGTGCCATGGAATGTCGTCTATGTTCGTCTTCGATATGCTAAGTGAATCTAACTGTAATTCAATCGTCACGTCTAGTATTGAGGCACAAAGTTCAAGCAGATCGTCGTATGTCGCGGTATGGTGTGGTGATGTTTTTATCGGGAGCAAGAGTAGGTTTTTAGTGCCGATTTTCATCACCCTGGTCCGGCAGAGCGTTAATTTCAAATCTTTCGGGATCTTTCCGGCCCTGAACAGGTCGACGGCGCCCGGGTCTAATGGTTGGCCGCTGGTTGTTACAAATACGGCGAGATTGTCGTTTCGCATGACTAGTCTATCTCTTGTGATCGTTATGGTCCTTCCTTTTGGGGAGGCTGGAGCGTTGTGACTATCGAATATATTTTCATCCTCGTCTGTATCCGTTTCTGTGTCGGTGTTTGGACTCGAGGTTTGTTTTCTGTTTGAGGGAGAGGATAGCGGTGTGTTTTCCGTCGGAGGGGAATTCCCTCGTGACGTGGCGGGTTGCGGCGATGAGGAGCGGGAATGCAACCGGTCCGACTCGGATGTTGTAGGGGAATCTATCGCTGCCGGTCTTGATCCGAGGATCGGGGAACGGGCAGGTTTTCTAACGCTATCGAATATAGTTGATGAATCTGAGGAAAGTGGAAGTACTGTCGCGGGGTTCCTGGACAACGCGTCCGCGTTGAGGTTCGTTTTTCCTGCCTTGTAGATTACCGTATAGTCAAATTCTGCTAATTTTAATCTCCATCTGAGTAATCGTGATGTAGGATCCTTCACGGAATTCATCCAGACCAGTGGACGATGGTCTGTGATCAAGCTGAATTTCCTGCCGTAGATATATGGTCTAAAGTATTGGGTGCAGTAAATAATCGCGAGGCATTCCTTCTCTATTGTGGAGTAATTTAGTTCTGCCCCGTGCAATAATCGGGATGCGTAGGCTATCGGGCGGTCTTTCCCGATTTCGCCCTGGCTCAATATTCCACCTATCGCGTATCCGGACGCGTCTGTAGTTATTTTAAAATCTTTTCCGAAATCGGGGTACTGGAGGAGTGGCTCGGTGGTTAGGATTTCACGGAGAGTATTAAACGCCTTCTCCTGCTCTACGTTCCATACGAACTTAGTATCCTTTTTGAGGAGTATTGTGAGTGGTTTCGATATTTGTGAAAATTTGGGTATGAAACGTCTGTAATATCCCGACAGACCCAGAAATTCTCTTAAGTTTTTTAATGTTTTCGGACGCGGGAATCGTCGTACGGCTTCGATTTTCATCGGGCATGGTTTTACGCCGTCTTCGCCAATTATGTGGCCCAAATACGCTACCTCTCGATGCAGAAATGAACACTTCGACGGCTGGAGTTTTAGATTTGCTTGTCTAAGTCTATCCGCGAGTTTGTTAAATTTTGTGGCGTGCTCCGACAAGCTTCGCGCGTATATGACGATGTCATCTAGGTATACAAAGAGTTCAGTGCCTTGGAGGCCGGTTAGTACGTTATCCATTAGCCGTTGAAAAGTTGCGGGCGCGTTTCGAAGGCCGAATGGCATTCTTTTATATTCGTAGTGGCCGTATGGCGTTGAAAAGGCCGTTTTTTCCGCATCGTCCGGGTGCATCTCGATCTGGTGGAATCCACTCGCAAGATCGAAAACGCTAAAATATTTGGCGCTGCCCAACTGGTCTAAAATTTCGAGGATACTGGGCAGCGGATATGCGTCGGGCACCGATTTTTCGTTGAGCGCGCGGAAGTCTATTACCATCCTCCACTTCTTGTTCCCCTCTGCATCTGCCTTTTTGGGCACGATCCAGAGTGGACTGTTGTAGGGAGACTTTGAAGGAGCAACAATGTCTTGTTCGAGGAGTTCCCTCATTTGTTTGTTTATCTCCTCTTTGTGTATCGGTGGATATCTGTACTGTTTTACGTGAACCGGAGAATCGTCAGTCGTAGCGATTCGGTGCCGCACCGCATTTGTTTTGCCGAGGCGCTCCTCGGGGAGGTGGAAGAGGTCTTCATTGCATTCCAGCAATTGTTCTACATGTAATTTTTCTTCTCCGCTGAGGTGATCGGTGCTAATGATGCCCTTGATCTTCTCGTAGCGGGAATTTATTGTATTTAGGTTGAATATTGAAGCGGAATTAGAATTCGAATTGTTTTTAGGGTTTGAGAAAAATTTTTGCGGAATGGCGGTGTCCGACAACTCCTCCACCTCTGCCAGCTCCATTTCCGGCGTAGCAAAGGTTATGGATTCGCTATTAGTGTTAACACAACGCACAATCGCTTGTCCGTCGGAGTTTCTTGCGAGACAGTGCGGGAGGAAAACTCCCTTTGAAACTTCACGACGGCTGAGGTAACCGAATTCCGGTCCGGTCACCTTTACCCTTATTAATGTAGCAGTTCGCGGTTCGACAACGATTCTGGATTGCGTCGTGAAAGGAAACTCGTTTCCCTGCCACGATACGCTTTCTTTCTTGTATGAAATCTCCGCGCCTTGCGATAGAAACGCAGAACCCAAGATACCGTCCGCTGAGATTGGAAAGGTTTCGGAAACCACGTGAAATTCTACTTCCGCGTTTGCAATGGATATTGACGTCGTGCCTAGTGTGGTGACGGACTCGTCCGTTATCCCGGTGATATTAATAGCGTTGCTCACGTTGACGATCACATCCGACTTTAATTGTGATACCTTGATGATATTAGGCTCGGCGCCGGTGTCTATCATCAACTTGGCCGCTTTGATTAATTCCGGGGGAGACACCATTACGTGTGGGACCGCGGAGGCTGGACGGAGATTTATCCGCGCGATTCTCCCGTCTCTGCTGTCTGTTCTTCGCTCGCGATCGGCGTTACTCGTTGAAAATTTCTGTTTCCCTCCCGACGATTGTCCGACGTGGTCGGGAGGTTCTTCCCGTTTCCCGACGGTTGTTGTTCGCGAATCTTATTGTTGAATTCACGCTTTCGGCATTCGTGAATATCATGGCCGGGCGTCTTGCAATAATTGCAAAACCTTTGAGCGTTGCTCGCGTGATTCGGCCGAGATTGTTCCCGCGGTTGATCTCGATAATTGTTATCGCGTCGATATTCGTAGCGCGGCGAAGGACCGGATGTGTATTGTTTACGAGGCGAGTAATCGTGGCCGAAGGCGCGCTCGCGCCGGTCTGTGTAGTGGCGCGCCGGTGATTCATAGTCGCGTCGGCGCATCGATAAATCGTAGTCGCGTTGACGCGTTGATGAGTCATAGTACCCTGAACGCGTATCGCCCGAACTGTTTATATACAAACTCCCCGGGTCGGCGAAACTAAATCCTCTGTTATTATAAGGTGAGGGTGACCGATTCCTCGACAGGAAGTTTCTGTTCTCCGTCCTCGGACTGTTTATACCGTTTGAAAAGCGGACCCTTCGACTGTTTATATCACCGTACCGTTTCAAGTCCAGTTCCAACTGTTTGAATGCTCTCACGGATTCGTCAAAAATATCCTCCATATGTTTATGTCCAACCGCACGCAGTTCCGTTCGTATGTTAGGAATTAACCCGTCTATAAAATAATCACGCGCAAAGTCGTCGATCTCGCGGTTGTCGGCCTGGTCCGGGAGGCAATTGATGATCGCCCCGTGTAGATCTCTAACTCGGTTTATGTAGGTAAAAATGTTTTCATGTTCACCCATGTAAATGTTGGCTAGCTCGCCCTGGTAGTGTTGGATTTTATGCTGCGCGCCGAATAGCATTTTTAAACGTTCGCATAGTTCCGACACGGTATCGAAGTGGCGGAATTCTACCACGGACAAAGCGTCTCCGCGCAATTTACCGATAATTAGTCTTACCAGGCTGCGTTCCGAGTGCGAGGGTACTAACGATCTCGCGTGAGTGCACGCGCGCGTAAATTGAAGTACTGGTGGTTGCGTACCATTAAACATCGGGATCATATCGGCTGCGGATTTTAATGTTAGCTGATTGTCTTCAGCTTCGCGGGAGTCGTAATACGGTCGATGCGTTGATTGAACCCGAGTCGGTGGTTCGAAAGCCGGGTTTGCCGGTCCCGCGGTTCGTGAGTTTCCCACCGTTAATTTTTCGATTTGTTCGCGGAGTCTCGCGTTTTCGATCGCCATTTCGTCGCGATCTTTATCTATTTCCGCCTGCGCCTGCATTTGTTGCGATTCTATTAACATACGCTTTTTATCTAGGCTGCGCGATTGTTCCATGAGCCGTTGCTCTTTATTTATCAAGGTTTTTTGTACCGCGGCGAGTTCGTCTTGCGATAATTGTTTTCCTTCTAAATTATGCGATTTTGACCGCGTTCCGTCCGCTGGGCTGGCGAGCATGGCGATTGGCTTATCAGATCCCACCGCTGCCACCAAATTGTTACGTCCCGCGCGTGATTTCCCGCAAAATATATATAATTCCGCGAGAGCGCGAGATTTACGTGTAACGATTAAATTGATCTGCCTTTAGTCCACGCGACGCGTACCGTTCGCGTATAACAGGGTATCGCCTACTCGCGAACACAGGGACAAAATACGCGGGCTCTTACTGTGATAGGCAGGTCCTGCTGCCGGGAAGGCTCGTTCGCTCGCTTCTCGTACGCCGCTCGTCTCGGATCTCCTGCCGGGATTCTGCTTGGGCTGTACGTTGATTTCGGGATGTCGATCTCGATCAGCTCCGTCCAAGGATAGAGGTGGCGTTGACGAGGTGCGCGGTATTCGCGGATGATCTGGATTTCTTCGCGGTACGCGAGATCGCCCGTAACTGAATCTATTCGCGGTTTATGGCTGATTATGCTGATTTCTTGACTTCGATGCTTTACCCGCGTTTCGTAAGGGATCTGAGCGTATAGATGGACGAGTCTCTTCAATTGAGCTCTGCGCCCAGACTGACGCGGCATATGTGATACTAATGCTAGTTAATAATTAATCAATTATCTGCTCTGTCCGGTGGCGTACAGGACTTGTGGTGAAAGCCCGGTACATACGCTTTCTGGACGGATTTAGTTAGAGCAACTTCGGTGGCGTGCAGGACTTGTGGAGAAAGCCCGGTACACACGCTTTCTGAAGTTGTAATTCGAAATGCGGTGGTAAGTCTAATAATAATAGGAACTAGGATCGCAGAGGTATGTTGAATGAATTACGTTCACTGCTTCTAAGTTAAGATGTATATTCTAATTAAATTGGCTTAAGTTACAGAGCCTTAATACTAACGCAAGAAGATTGGACTTGGAAATCAGAATCGAAATTGAATTGGAATAAGAAGAACTTGACGATCGCGGACGACCGGACTTCTGATCAAGAAGTACGACTAATACTGGTCGAATTCCGGAACGAGAGTGATCCTGCCGGAGGCTGCATTGAACTCTTTCGATTCATGGCCGCCGGTCCGCCTGGCGGGGGTAGTCCGGTGGAGGGGCGTCCGCCATGGTGGTGGATGGCGCTGGAGAGGGGATGCCGCGTTCAGCGGGATGACGTAGTCCCAGTCCACGCGCTTTTTACGGTACTTAGAAATATTCGCTTGTTCTTTAGAGAGTATAATAATGTGGTTATGCTAACTTATTATATGGTTCGTTATAAGGTAGATATCTGCTAACTTATGCTATGGTCGGTTACGATACGTTTAGGCTAATTCGGTTAACCTACGCTTATATACTAGTTTGCGCGGTAACACACACACACATTCATGCACAACCACGCTCTTATATACTAATACAAACGTCGGAGGACGTCACAAACTTATGCTATGGTCGGTTACGATACGTTTAGGCTAATTCGGTTAACCTACGCTTATATACTAGTTTGCGCGGTAACACACACACATTCATGCACAACCACGCTCTTATATACTAATACAAACGTCGGAGGACGTCACAGAGCCTTAATACTAACGCAAGAAGATTGGACTTGGAAATCAGAATCGAAATTGAATTGGAATAAGAAGAACTTGACGATCGCGGACGACCGGACTTCTGATCAAGAAGTACGACTAATACTGGTCGAATTCCGGAACGAGAGTGATCCTGCCGGAGGCTGCATTGAACTCTTTCGATTCATGGCCGCCGGTCCGCCTGGCGGGGGTAGTCCGGTGGAGGGGCGTCCGCCATGGTGGTGGATGGCGCTGGAGAGGGGATGCCGCGTTCAGCGGGATGACGTAGTCCCAGTCCACGCGCTTTTTACGGTACTTAGAAATATTCGCTTGTTCTTTAGAGAGTATAATAATGTGGTTATGCTAACTTATTCTATGGTTCGTTATAAGGTAGATATCTGCTAACTTATGCTATGGTCGGTTACGATACGTTTAGGCTAATTCGGTTAACCTATGCTTATATACTAGTTTGCGCGGTAACACACACACACACATTCATGCACAACCACGCTCTTATATACTAATACAAACGTCGGAGGACGTCACAACTTATGCTATAGTCGGTTACGATACGTTTAGGCTAATTCGGTTAACCTACGCTTATATACTAGTTTGCGCAGTAACTGTTACGATCGTTAGTATTGAATGAATGATTGAAAGGATTGTTCGCAGTTTCGAACCTGCCTGCATACACCGGTTGCAGTTCGGGAAATTGAAGGGAAATAAATGAAATGGTTTTACCACTCATTCAAGATACTAGTGGATATTTTATTAAAATTAAATGTTTAACAAATTGATGTTAAAATATTGGGGGTCCCAATCGGGGTCACGAAAATCTTCCTCTTGGAAGAGGCGCTCCAACTCGTCGTCGTGATAACGGTCTTTCTCCGTTACCGGGTCGTAAACTTCCACGGACGGAGGAGAATCCGGGAACGGATCTGGCCTCAGTGCCTCCTCGGCCAGCTCCCTCCCAATATCGCGGAGCCTCTGCTCAAATTTTACTGTAGCCTCCCGTTGGAGTGCGCGGATTTTTCGGATGATTTTTGTCTTACGTCCCCCTCGACGTTTATTATTCGAACGTTTATTATTCTTGGTATCATTCATCTAAAGATTAATTTTCATTTTGATTACTTATATGTATATATATATATATATATATATATATATATATATATATATATATATATATATATATATTGGATTCTTATTATTATTATTATTCTCTCAGTATTATTATAAGCGTCTTTGGACGCAGCTTGTTCGGCACGTATAAGCGTCACTTGGACGCAGCTAGGTTGGAAGTATAAGCGTCGATTGGACGCAGCTAGGTTGGGAGTATAAGCGTCGATTGGACGCAGCTAGGTTGGGAGTATAAGCGTCGATTGGACGCAGAATAAGTGCCAGTCCAGAGAGGTAAATAATAATAAGAAGAATCACACTTGGTTAATACTGAGTAGAATAGTGAAATTGAAACGTTTGAATATGGGTTGAACTATTTTTATCTAATGGACTAAATTTAAACTTATTAAAAGTACAAACTCGTCGTTAGAACAAAGAACCATGCACTGAGTTTTACAAATTTTATAAGTACCTTAGCGTATATTCGTCGTTAATTTACTTAGATGATGCTGATCACTTGATCACTTTGACTTTTTATGTACTCGTAGACTGTTAGATAGAACTCTGTTCGCAAGACTGTTGTTCGGAAGACTGTTGTTCGGAAGACTGTTGTTCGGAAGACTGTTGTTCGGAAGACTGTTGTTCGGAAGACTGTTGTTCGGAAGACTGTTGTTCGGAAGACTGTTGTTCGGAAGACTGCCTTCTGCGGACCTCGCCTGTGTTTTTATAGGCCGCAGCCAGTGGTCAGACAGGTGGGGGTTCCCGTGTGACTGTGCCTTCGCGGGCTGTCCCGCTGCATTCCATTCCCATCTGCATTTTGCAGGTGTGCCGACTGTTATCGCAGTCACGTACGTCTCGGCGAGACCGAGTCTACGTGCCTCTTCTCGCTGCCTGCATCAGCTGGCGTGCCGGTCCTTATCGCAGTCACGTACTTTGCATGGGACCGAGTCTTCGCGGCTTGTCTCGCCGCATACCTTTCCTATCTGCATCCGCTGGCGCGCCGGTCCTTATCGCAGTCACGTACTTTGCATGGGACCGAGTCTTCGCGGCTTGTCTCGCCGCATACCTTTCCTATCTGCATCCGCTGGCGCGCCGGTCCTTATCGCAGTCACGTACGGTCCGTGTGCCAACTTCTGCCTTGCGCTTCCCATCAGAGTATTGACATCGCCACAACGACTGAGTGGGGACACTCGCTGGCGGGGATGGCTACGATTGTTCGGCCATCGCGTCAGTTGAGTCTTAGGTGTTAGACAGTGCGGTACGATAGTATTAGCTAAGACCAGTCGCGAGTGTAATCACAGTTCGTTCATTACCTTTTTGCTATTAGTTTTTCGTTTTCTGTTTCTACGACTGTTTCTTCGGCGAGCTGTGATTCTCGTTCGTGGTGAGTTTATAGTTCTATCTTTAAAAGCGATATGGTGTATTCGGGAGGTGTTACGTTTTTGACACTTTTAGTTTAAATTCTTTTAGTTTTAGTGTACATTTTCGGAATTTTAAATTGAAGGGCCGAGCGCTCAAGTGGTGTCAAATTGCGATGTAATTTGACACCATAACTCAAAATTTTTCGAGCGCCCGGCGCTCGACCCGTCTTTACAATAACGCTTTGTCGTGGGACGCGATTTTACAATAATGCTTCAGTCGCGGGACGTGACAAACACACACACACATTCATGCACAACCACGCTCTTATATACTAATACAAACGTCGGAGGACGTCACACCTCCCCCCTTCGCAAAAAGAATGACGACATTAGGAGTCATTCTTTTCTGAGTCTTGTTTGCATTTCTTATAGCTAATGTATTGTGGAGTTTCGCTTACGTATAGTTCAATTGAATCGCGTTTGTTGTCTTTATTGTCCACGTTGTCACTCGCACAATTCTTGTCTTTGGGCACATTTAATGTCACGCATTCTAAGGGTTTTGGGTTTACCGAACACTTCCGCACTTCACTGTCACCATTTTTGTCCTTCAGGTATAGGCAGAAGTGGGCCAAGGCGCTCCAACAGGCGGCGAGTAGCTGCAGACTCCATCCGTATGCTGCGTGGAGGGCTATCCCGTTGAGAATGGTGTTGATTATAATTTTTATGATCCGCAGGGTTACATAAATCCCTATAACGCCGGCCATTGCCGAGCCGAACTGTACGAAACCATTCCAAACATGTTTCCCTGTAGATTCTGCGATTTTCTGCAGGGTATTTTCGTCCATCAGGTTGAACATTCCGACGGCGCCATCTGCATACTCTCTACCAGACGCTCCTTGCGCCAGTGCGTCGACGACCGCCATCTTTTCAACAGGGAACATGATGTGCTCGTTGAGTTTTTCGAGGTCTTCCCTGGAGTAGATTCCTCCGCTGGCGAGATTCGTCGGGTCCGTGTACTTCCATGCGGAGGCTGTTAACGGCTGCAACGGAGGTGGTGCGATACTTTCCACTGGATTTGGCGTGAGCTTGTACCAGGTGCCGTGGATACGGTAAGTTGGAGGTATTAGTTCGTTGCACGTTTTCCGTGTTCCTGTTTTGACCAGGATTCTGTTTTTTGGTGTTAGAAATAAAGAGTTGTTTCTGTAAGATACAGGAAGTTCGTCGAAGCAGTCCTTGGTCTTTCTCAGGGAGCACTGTACTGGCACACATTTAATTATGTGTATGACTTCTCCGGCTGGGAGGGCCATGTATCCTGGTTCTTTGGTGATAGTGGCTGCTACTTCTGCTGGTGAGATATGAACTAAGGAAATTATGTTTCTCAAGATTTGCTGTTCAAGCTGGCATTTTTGTTTCATGGTGTCCTTATATAATGACACTATCTGAGACTTGATATGTCTTTCGACATAAACGAACTTGGTATTCACGTAAGTGAATATGTCGAGATTGTTCGTTTGGGGCTTTGTTGCTGATTTAAACCTTCCTTCCTTGTCCGTTTCCAGGATTAATAATTTCGGGTGCTCGGTTTTTTCGAGCGTGTAGCCGCATGCTTGCGTTCGGCCAGTGCTGGTCAAGGCGAATGCTGTATCGCCGGACGTTACCGAATATAGAGAGGCAAGATTCGAATTTTTGTTAGATACCTTTATCGCTCGGCCTTCGAACAACACGTTATAATTGCTCATTTTGCAGGGATCTTCAGGGAGGCTGGTCCAATACGTGTAACCGTCTTCGGAATCCATACAGTACTCCTTGTCCAGTGGGCATCGTTGGCCGCCGGGCAGGTACAAGGTATTGCTGGATAGCTTGATCGACGCCTGGAAGGTTTTTATTGTCACCTTTATGACTGATTGGACCACCACATTATCCCAGGTACCGTATGGGTCGCTGTACGCCGTTCCTCTACAGGTACCGTCTTGTTGTATTGATCCGGCTAACGTGAAGCCTCGCGTCGTGGTGCTATTTCTTTTGATACCTACGATTTGACCAGTAGGTGGGAGGGGCAGGATTCCTGACTCGTGCATGGCCTTGCAGACGTCCCTCGGGGTGTCCAATATGTACTGGTGTCGGCCGTTATGTACCACGGATGTATGCGAATGCATACCGCAATAGTAGACAGTCCGATCAATCTCTACCTTGCATTGGAATGTCGGAACGTCCTTAAACTCGATCAACTGGAGCAGCTGGATTGTGAGGTTCGTAGTTATTGGCTTTGAGTGCGTATATTCGCATTTAGGCGAGTCCACGGTTGAAATTGTGGTTGTATTTAGAGTAGGGCTATTGCAGTCATAGCCTATCAATGCGTTGGTTGGACGTAGGAGAAGGAATACTGAGAGTATCGTTGCGGTCTTCATGGTGTCTGCTCTGGTTGTAGACTGATGGTTGTCGCTGAGTTCTCCGGCTGTTCTATATACGATATTTCGCTTATCGTTCGCGATAAGGGTCGGTGGGGGTGCGTGACTCACTAGGTTTATATGCTGACGCGGCGCATGCTTAAGTTTATCCGTGTGAACAATTTTCGTACCTTTCTTCATTCTTATCTTAACATTCCTATCACCCGTACATTCGATCTGTTACGTCTCCCGACGTATTGATGTAACCATATAAATGCGGATTCGGCAAGCCAACGCCTTGCCGGGCGCTCGAAAAATTTTGGAAATAGGTGTCAAATTACATCGTAATTTGACACCCTTTTCAGGCCCGGGCCTTCAAATCGACCTAGCCATAAGAACATAGATTATATATATTAACCCGAACTAGTTATAGGAAGATATACTACATTCGAGCCCTATCCTACGCTCTCCCGATACCCATCCTACCGTTCAACCCATTACCGACACCTCCACCAACGTTACCATACGAGTAATACCATAAGAAGCGTTCAAGCGTTTACCGACTCTTCCACTGATGTTACCATATGCGTAATACCGTAAGACGTGTGCAAGCGTTAGCTATAGAACACCAAAGACGCGCTCCGCTAGCCGACTCACCAGCATTCCCCGGCATCCCCACTCCGGAGGATTCCCCACCACACGGTACGCCCCACTCGTACCTCCCCGGAGCAGCAGCGCCCCCACAACCGAAGGAGGTCAGAGCACCAGCGAAGATCGTCAGTTCTACTCCCAGCTCCACCGAGGAACGACTTCCTCTGGAGACCTCCCCGCACTTTACTATTTCAACTCTACTCCCAGTCGTAGTTAATATTAGGAGTCTAAGTGTATCTTAATCTTGAATATATTCTTTAATACTTAGTTATTGTCGTACCCTTCAATCTTCAATCCTAACTTCTTCCCGGCAAAGGAAACGAGTGTCGCCTATGGTCGAACGGTTGTCTAAACCCTTTCTGACTGCCAAGTTAATATACGCACGGAGCTCACCCTGAATGCTCGGTATAGAGACTTGAGGTTTTCGGTTGGAACCTGACAACAGTCCTTCTAAGCGACATAAGCTCCCTATGCCAAAACGCGCCGGTCGTAAATATCAGCTCCGGAAGCTTTGCCGAAAAACCAGCGCGATCGCTGACGGCTCACGGAGATTCGACCGCCAACGAAACTACGAGGCCCGTATCATCGCCCAGCTTCAGCGAGCCGTGAGGCATCCATACGTCGAGCTGGTCCAGTGGAGCAAGCCCCGTCCGATCGACATAGACGATTCCACGTCTTATCCTCCAGTCTACGCGAAGGGAGACCCACGTCGAAGGCGCTACACGACGTTCATCTTGAAGCGAGCTGCACTCCGAGCCCTCGAGGTCGCCCGGTCTATCGACCCGATGTACTAGACCGTCCGGTGAGTGCCTTTTGTAAACTGCCTATTCGCGAACGCATGAGATCCCGGTAATACACCGAACGTACGAGTCGCGTGTGTACCCAAAGGTTTGCAACGTACGTCTTGATCCGCGGTATTCGTGCGAATATATATATATTTTCGGGAAACGACGCCGCGGGACGTAACATATGTTTTCGTTATACCCTTGTGTCCTCCAATTGCAGATGCGTGATTTTCGTTTATAATACTTAGTCTTTCCGTTACTGGGGGTATTGTGATTTTACCGGTACATACGGTTATGTTTACATTCTGGTCTCTAAATATTTGTTTGAGTTCGTTTAGTATGTACTTCCAAGGGATATCTTCTATAGTTTCTGTTTTGCGTATTGAGAAAGATTTCAGTTGTAGTTCTTGTGCTACGTCCAATAAAGAGGCCAGACAATTGGTAACATTTATAGGCTCTATAGGCGCGTGATTATTGGCTTTGACAGGGAGTGCTATAATGTAGAATGATTCGGTAGGATGAAGTCTGGCTCGTTCAAACGTTAGGTCGATGAATGTTCCCAATTGGTTAGCTTCGTTTAATTCTTTCGCACCTTCGTCGATTGGATTGCCGTCCATGTCAATGAATACGACTTTGTGTGTTTTGCTCATGTTCAAGGGCTCACGGCTTTCAATTATGTGTAAGTGTGGGTTGCGTTGTTGGTCGTGGTCTTCGATCGCAGTCTCGTCAGGGTTGCTCAAGGGGCTTATATGTTCCCAAAGCACGTCTCCTTGGCTAGGCGTTAATTCCATGTCGTTGGTTATTGAATTGTTCTCGGGTACGTCATCAAACAGTCTGGCGGCTATCGGTTCGGGTGATGATTCTTCTATATCTTGGTGGTATGGTGTTGGTGCTGGTATAGGTGTGGTCAAGTCGTCACATTTCTTACGTTTTCTCGTTGCGTCGAACGGGGTGAATCGTCCGATGAGATGTTTAGGTCATCCTTTTTCTTCTTCAATGGGTTGTTTATAGAAATATATTCTTCTTCTTCTTCTGCATCTTCGAAAGATATAGAGGCTGTTCTCTTTCTGGCTGATTTCGTTTTATCTACAGGTTGGATAGGTAGGCATTGTTCGGGTGGATTTCGTGACAAAGCGTCTGCGTTGGCGTTGGCTCTTCCTTCCTTATATTGTATTTTATATTCGTATTCTGACAGTTTCAATTTCCATTTCCACAATCTTGAGGTTGGGTCTTTGATTGAATGTAGCCATACTAGTGGTTTGTGGTCTGTAACTATGTTGAATTGTCGTCCGTATAGGTAAGGCCGAAAATATGTGGTGCAGTATACAATCGCAAGACATTCCTTCTCTATTGTTGAATATTTTTGTTCGGCAGGATTTAATACACGGGAGGCGTATGCTATGGGTAGATCCTTGCCTATCGCCCCCTGACTGAGTACGCCTCCAATAGCATATCCGGACGCGTCAGTTGTTAAGTTGAATGTTTGTTTGAAATCCGGAAATTGAAGTATTGGTTCTGTTACAAGGGCTTCTTTTAACGTTTGGAATGATTGTTCCTGGGTTTCTCGCCATTTGAATTGGGTATCCTTTTTTAATAGATCGGTAAGAGGTTTAGCTGTTGCAGAAAATTTTTGGATAAATCTGCGATAATAACCAGCTAGTCCTAGGAATTGTTTAATTTGTTTTGGATTTTTAGGTTTTGGGAAATTTTTCACCGCCTCGATCTTTTTGGGGTCTGGTTTTAGACCGGACTCGCTAATAATGTGTCCTAAGTAGGCAACTTCATGTCGTAGAAACTCACATTTGTCTGGTTGTAGGGATAGGTTGGCTTCTCTTAGACGATTCATCAGCTTGTTGAATTTCATTTCATGTTCTTGTAGCGATCTGGCATATAACACAATATCGTCTAGATATACGAATAATTCTGTCCCTTGTAGTCCAGACAGAACGCTATTCATTAGCCTTTGAAAGGTGGCTGGTGCGTTCTTTAAGCCGAATGGCATTCTTTTGAATTGAAAGTGTCCATATGGTGTTGAAAAAGCTGTTTTGTGAGCATCCTCTGGTGCCATTTTAATTTGATGGAATCCAGAAGCTAAGTCGAAAGTGGAAAAGTATTTGGCGCTTCCAAGTTGATCGAGGATTTCCGTGATATTAGGTAATGGGTATGCGTCATTGATCGTTTTATCGTTGAGGTTTCGGTAATCGATGACTAGGCGCCATCGTTTATTTCCTTGCGAGTCAGCTTTTTTGGGTACAATCCACACCGGAGAGTTGTATGGTGATATTGATGATTCCACTATATTTGTGTCTAGCAATTCTTGTACCTGTTTGTTAATTTCCTCTTTATGTACTGGGGGAAATCTATATTGTCGTGTGTTTATTGGAATATCGTCTGTCGTTGGAATTTTGTGCCGAGATAAGTTGGTTCCTTGTAGTGTTTCCCCTGGGATGTAAAATCTGTCTGCGTTTCGTTCGATTAGTCGTAATATGTTCTTCTTTTCTTCCGAGTTGAGATGATCTAATCTTAGTAATTTTAGTATTGCTTGGAGACGATCTTGACGGCATATTGTCGTTGTAAGGCATGTTTTTATTTCTTTATCCTTGGGTTCCTCAAATTGTTGAAGCTTAACTACGGGTATGTCGAGGACATAATCCTTTAATGTAGTATTAGTTGCTCGGATATGAGCTCGTCCCTGGCTATTGGTTACGATCGCTTCACCGATGAATATACCATTTTCTTTGGTTATGAGTGGTATATAACCTTGCTTTTCTTCCGAATTTATTATGGTAACCATGATTGCTATCGATGTTCGTTTTGGAATTGTTACTTGTTGGGGTTCATAGAAAGGTATGTAAGTGTTTCCCCAATTTAAGTGTTTCCCGGAGTAGTCAATTGTTGCTTGATAAGTTTGCATGAAGTTGGATCCTAAGATTCCACATTGGTCTATCGGCATTTTATCACTGACAACGTGAAAGAGTACTGGATGACCTGCTATCCTGATTTTAACAGTCCCTAAGGTGTCCAGGATTTCGGCCGAGATTCCTCTAATATGAATAATGTCGTCAGTGTTGATGTCGTCAGAGCTGGATATCATGCATTCTTTTATTAAATTAACTTCTGACCCAGAATCTACAAGGAGTGTAACAATTCCGTGCATGTCGGGTGAGGTGATCATAACTGTCGGTGTGTTGGTAGTAGAGTCTAATCGAACAGTGATAGCTCGCTTAGGTCTATCTCTGCGTTTTCCTCTTGCTTCGATTGTTTGCTCGGGCCCTTGGTCTTCTGTATTATTGATTGCGTTGGTGTTGATGGCCCAGGCACCGGAGATACAGGTTTCTCCGTAGTAGCTGGTCTTATTTTCATGACTGAACGGCGCTGGTTCGGGTTCGCTCCCTTGGGTGCGCCGGAATTCCCATGGGAGGGGTTGCCGTTTCCCGTTCGTTGATTGCCGTATGGAACTATTTCGCCAGAATCGATTTTAGCTTTAAATTTGTAGCAATCCTTGATTAGGTGGCCTGGCTTTTTACAATAATTGCAAGAGATCTGTTTGGTTAGAGAATTAGGATCGTTGCTTGAGTTTTGATTTGATTCAAACCTCCTGGGCGGTAGGGTGGTATTCCACTGAGGCCTTTGTTCAAAAGCTTGTCTATTCGGATTTCGATGTTGGTTTATTGGTTGTCCGTAATTTCTGTGATCTCGAAATCTAGGGTTGTAGGTCTTAGTCCTTTCTTCCTCCACCTCGATTTCTTTTGTGATTTTGATCGCGTTGGTGTATACTTCTTCTAGGTTTTTGTAACCTTCTAGCTTGATCCTGATGCTAATTTCAGATGGGAGACCTTTGATGAAACCATCTATCACTTCACTGTCGATAATTTTTATTAAGGCTTCGGGCAGCCCCTTGTAGTTTGCCCGTTCGCCGTCTATTATTGCCAATCTTAAATCTTTAACACGGCTAATGTAATCGAGTATAGGTTCGCCGGGTTTCTTAAAAATATTGCCTAATTCTCCTTTATATTGGTTAATGGATTTGTGCGGACCGAACATTGCTTTTAATTTTATACCGAACTGTTCTATTGTCGTTAGATTTGAGTCTTCTATAGCCATTAGCGCATGCCCTTTTAACTTATTAGTGAGTAATTTAACTAAATATGGTTCTTGGTTTTCCGGAATCATTGTTTTAGCTCTATCGCATGCTCTGAGAAATTGAAATATGGATGGTTTGTAGCCATCGAAGAATGGAACGGTCTCCAGCGCGTCTTTTACACTAATGGGATTATCAATACAATCAACTGGGTCAACTGTACTAAATATTGGTGCGGGGACAGTGCGCTTTGGAAGTGGAGTAAACACTTCTGGTTTGGTTAGGTAGTTTGCTTTTAGAACATTCAGTGCATCGTTAATTTGTTCTAACTCTGATTTAAATTTGGTAAACAACGCATTGTTTCTTTCGATTCCCTCTTGGGCAGTCAACAATGTTTCTAATTTCTCGTTTAGCTTGAATACAAGATCGTTACTTTCCCTCGATTTGGTTAGTTCTTCTAAAATTCTATTTATTAGTTCAGTTGAAATATTATTATCGTCGAGGATTGAGTTAGTATCGTCACGACTGGTTCCGGGTTGATCCATATTGAAAAAAGGAAAAAAAAAACAAAAAAAACAAAAAAACAAAAAAAAAATCGTCAAAAGGCAACTAAACGCTCAAGTTTTATTTTTTTTTTTTTTACGTACTTTTGTGGTAAAAAGCCTTCAATTTCTGCGATCAATCCCACCGCGCTGCCACCAAAAAATTTCTATGTTACGATCGTTAGTATTGAATGAATGATTGAAAGGATTGTTCGCAGTTTCGAACCTGCCTGCATACACCGGTTGCAGTTCGGGAAATTGAAGGGAAATAAATGAAATGGTTTTACCACTCATTCAAGATACTAGTGGATATTTTATTAAAATTAAATGTTTAACAAATTGATGTTAAAATATTGGGGGTCCCAATCGGGGTCACGAAAATCTTCCTCTTGGAAGAGGCGCTCCAACTCGTCGTCGTGATAACGGTCTTTCTCCGTTACCGGGTCGTAAACTTCCACGGACGGAGGAGAATCCGGGAACGGATCTGGCCTCAGTGCCTCCTCGGCCAGCTCCCTCCCAATATCGCGGAGCCTCTGCTCAAATTTTACTGTAGCCTCCCGTTGGAGTGCGCGGATTTTTCGGATGATTTTTGTCTTACGTCCCCCTCGACGTTTATTATTCGAACGTTTATTATTCTTGGTATCATTCATCTAAAGATTAATTTTCATTTTGATTACTTATATGTATATATATATATATATATATATTGGATTCTTATTATTATTATTATTCTCTCAGTATTATTATAAGCGTCTTTGGACGCAGCTTGTTCGGCACGTATAAGCGTCACTTGGACGCAGCTAGGTTGGAAGTATAAGCGTCGATTGGACGCAGCTAGGTTGGGAGTATAAGCGTCGATTGGACGCAGCTAGGTTGGGAGTATAAGCGTCGATTGGACGCAGAATAAGTGCCAGTCCAGAGAGGTAAATAATAATAAGAAGAATCACACTTGGTTAATACTGAGTAGAATAGTGAAATTGAAACGTTTGAATATGGGTTGAACTATTTTTATCTAATGGACTAAATTTAAACTTATTAAAAGTACAAACTCGTCGTTAGAACAAAGAACCATGCACTGAGTTTTACAAATTTTATAAGTACCTTAGCGTATATTCGTCGTTAATTTACTTAGATGATGCTGATCACTTGATCACTTTGACTTTTTATGTACTCGTAGACTGTTAGATAGAACTCTGTTCGCAAGACTGTTGTTCGGAAGACTGTTGTTCGGAAGACTGTTGTTCGGAAGACTGTTGTTCGGAAGACTGTTGTTCGGAAGACTGTTGTTCGGAAGACTGCCTTCTGCGGACCTCGCCTGTGTTTTTATAGGCCGCAGCCAGTGGTCAGACAGGTGGGGGTTCCCGTGTGACTGTGCCTTCGCGGGCTGTCCCGCTGCATTCCATTCCCATCTGCATTTTGCAGGTGTGCCGACTGTTATCGCAGTCACGTACGTCTCGGCGAGACCGAGTCTACGTGCCTCTTCTCGCTGCCTGCATCAGCTGGCGTGCCGGTCCTTATCGCAGTCACGTACTTTGCATGGGACCGAGTCTTCGCGGCTTGTCTCGCCGCATACCTTTCCTATCTGCATCCGCTGGCGCGCCGGTCCTTATCGCAGTCACGTACTTTGCATGGGACCGAGTCTTCGCGGCTTGTCTCGCCGCATACCTTTCCTATCTGCATCCGCTGGCGCGCCGGTCCTTATCGCAGTCACGTACGGTCCGTGTGCCAACTTCTGCCTTGCGCTTCCCATCAGAGTATTGACATCGCCACAACGACTGAGTGGGGACACTCGCTGGCGGGGATGGCTACGATTGTTCGGCCATCGCGTCAGTTGAGTCTTAGGTGTTAGACAGTGCGGTACGATAGTATTAGCTAAGACCAGTCGCGAGTGTAATCACAGTTCGTTCATTACCTTTTTGCTATTAGTTTTTCGTTTTCTGTTTCTACGACTGTTTCTTCGGCGAGCTGTGATTCTCGTTCGTGGTGAGTTTATAGTTCTATCTTTAAAAGCGATATGGTGTATTCGGGAGGTGTTACGTTTTTGACACTTTTAGTTTAAATTCTTTTAGTTTTAGTGTACATTTTCGGAATTTTAAATTGAAGGGCCGAGCGCTCAAGTGGTGTCAAATTGCGATGTAATTTGACACCATAACTCAAAATTTTTCGAGCGCCCGGCGCTCGACCCGTCTTTACAATAACGCTTTGTCGTGGGACGCGATTTTACAATAATGCTTCAGTCGCGGGACGTGACAAACACACACACACATTCATGCACAACCACGCTCTTATATACTAATACAAACGTCGGAGGACGTCACACCTCCCCCCTTCGCAAAAAGAATGACGACATTAGGAGTCATTCTTTTCTGAGTCTTGTTTGCATTTCTTATAGCTAATGTATTGTGGAGTTTCGCTTACGTATAGTTCAATTGAATCGCGTTTGTTGTCTTTATTGTCCACGTTGTCACTCGCACAATTCTTGTCTTTGGGCACATTTAATGTCACGCATTCTAAGGGTTTTGGGTTTACCGAACACTTCCGCACTTCACTGTCACCATTTTTGTCCTTCAGGTATAGGCAGAAGTGGGCCAAGGCGCTCCAACAGGCGGCGAGTAGCTGCAGACTCCATCCGTATGCTGCGTGGAGGGCTATCCCGTTGAGAATGGTGTTGATTATAATTTTTATGATCCGCAGGGTTACATAAATCCCTATAACGCCGGCCATTGCCGAGCCGAACTGTACGAAACCATTCCAAACATGTTTCCCTGTAGATTCTGCGATTTTCTGCAGGGTATTTTCGTCCATCAGGTTGAACATTCCGACGGCGCCATCTGCATACTCTCTACCAGACGCTCCTTGCGCCAGTGCGTCGACGACCGCCATCTTTTCAACAGGGAACATGATGTGCTCGTTGAGTTTTTCGAGGTCTTCCCTGGAGTAGATTCCTCCGCTGGCGAGATTCGTCGGGTCCGTGTACTTCCATGCGGAGGCTGTTAACGGCTGCAACGGAGGTGGTGCGATACTTTCCACTGGATTTGGCGTGAGCTTGTACCAGGTGCCGTGGATACGGTAAGTTGGAGGTATTAGTTCGTTGCACGTTTTCCGTGTTCCTGTTTTGACCAGGATTCTGTTTTTTGGTGTTAGAAATAAAGAGTTGTTTCTGTAAGATACAGGAAGTTCGTCGAAGCAGTCCTTGGTCTTTCTCAGGGAGCACTGTACTGGCACACATTTAATTATGTGTATGACTTCTCCGGCTGGGAGGGCCATGTATCCTGGTTCTTTGGTGATAGTGGCTGCTACTTCTGCTGGTGAGATATGAACTAAGGAAATTATGTTTCTCAAGATTTGCTGTTCAAGCTGGCATTTTTGTTTCATGGTGTCCTTATATAATGACACTATCTGAGACTTGATATGTCTTTCGACATAAACGAACTTGGTATTCACGTAAGTGAATATGTCGAGATTGTTCGTTTGGGGCTTTGTTGCTGATTTAAACCTTCCTTCCTTGTCCGTTTCCAGGATTAATAATTTCGGGTGCTCGGTTTTTTCGAGCGTGTAGCCGCATGCTTGCGTTCGGCCAGTGCTGGTCAAGGCGAATGCTGTATCGCCGGACGTTACCGAATATAGAGAGGCAAGATTCGAATTTTTGTTAGATACCTTTATCGCTCGGCCTTCGAACAACACGTTATAATTGCTCATTTTGCAGGGATCTTCAGGGAGGCTGGTCCAATACGTGTAACCGTCTTCGGAATCCATACAGTACTCCTTGTCCAGTGGGCATCGTTGGCCGCCGGGCAGGTACAAGGTATTGCTGGATAGCTTGATCGACGCCTGGAAGGTTTTTATTGTCACCTTTATGACTGATTGGACCACCACATTATCCCAGGTACCGTATGGGTCGCTGTACGCCGTTCCTCTACAGGTACCGTCTTGTTGTATTGATCCGGCTAACGTGAAGCCTCGCGTCGTGGTGCTATTTCTTTTGATACCTACGATTTGACCAGTAGGTGGGAGGGGCAGGATTCCTGACTCGTGCATGGCCTTGCAGACGTCCCTCGGGGTGTCCAATATGTACTGGTGTCGGCCGTTATGTACCACGGATGTATGCGAATGCATACCGCAATAGTAGACAGTCCGATCAATCTCTACCTTGCATTGGAATGTCGGAACGTCCTTAAACTCGATCAACTGGAGCAGCTGGATTGTGAGGTTCGTAGTTATTGGCTTTGAGTGCGTATATTCGCATTTAGGCGAGTCCACGGTTGAAATTGTGGTTGTATTTAGAGTAGGGCTATTGCAGTCATAGCCTATCAATGCGTTGGTTGGACGTAGGAGAAGGAATACTGAGAGTATCGTTGCGGTCTTCATGGTGTCTGCTCTGGTTGTAGACAGATGGTTGTCGCTGAGTTCTCCGGCTGTTCTATATACGATATTTCGCTTATCGTTCGCGATAAGGGTCGGTGGGGGTGCGTGACTCACTAGGTTTATATGCTGACGCGGCGCATGCTTAAGTTTATCCGTGTGAACAATTTTCGTACCTTTCTTCATTCTTATCTTAACATTCCTATCACCCGTACATTCGATCTGTTACGTCTCCCGACGTATTGATGTAACCATATAAATGCGGATTCGGCAAGCCAACGCCTTGCCGGGTCGAGCGCCGGGCGCTCGAAAAATTTTGGAAATAGGTGTCAAATTACATCGTAATTTGACACCCTTTTCAGGCCCGGGCCTTCAAATCGACCTAGCCATAAGAACATAGATTATATATATTAACCCGAACTAGTTATAGGAAGATATACTACATTCGAGCCCTATCCTACGCTCTCCCGATACCCATCCTACCGTTCAACCCATTACCGACACCTCCACCAACGTTACCATACGAGTAATACCATAAGAAGCGTTCAAGCGTTTACCGACTCTTCCACTGATGTTACCATATGCGTAATACCGTAAGACGTGTGCAAGCGTTAGCTATAGAACACCAAAGACGCGCTCCACTAGCCGACTCACCAGCATTCCCCGGCATCCCCACTCCGGAGGATTCCCCACCACACGGTACGCCCCACTCGTACCTCCCCGGAGCAGCAGCGCCCCCACAACCGAAGGAGGTCAGAGCACCAGCGAAGATCGTCAGTTCTACTCCCAGCTCCACCGAGGAACGACTTCCTCTGGAGACCTCCCCGCACTTTACTATTTCAACTCTACTCCCAGTCGTAGTTAATATTAGGAGTCTAAGTGTATCTTAATCTTGAATATATTCTTTAATACTTAGTTATTGTCGTACCCTTCAATCTTCAATCCTAACTTCTTCACGGCAAAGGAAACGAGTGTCGCCTATGGTCGAACGGTTGTCTAAACCCTTCTGACTGCCAAGTTAATATACGCACGGAGCTCACCCTGAATGCTCGGTATAGAGACTTGAGGCTTTCGGTTGGAACCTGACAACAGTCCTTCTAAGCGACATAAGCTCCCCATGCCAAAACGCGCCGGTCGTAAATATCAGCTTCGGAAGCTTTGCCGAAAAACCAGCGCGATCGCTGACGGCTCACGGAGATTCGACCGTCAACGAAACTACGAGGCCCGTATCATCGCCCAGCTTCAGCGAGCCGTGAGACATCCATACGTCGAGCTGGTCCAGTGGAGCGAGCCCCGTCCGATCGACATAGACGATACCACGTCCTACCCTCCAGTCTACGCGAAGGGAGACCCACGTCGAAGGCGCTACACGACGTTCATCTTGAAGCAAGCCGCACTCCGAGCCCTCGAGGTCGCCCGGTCTATCGACCCGATGTACAAGACCGTCCGGTGAGTGCCTTTTGTAAACCGCCTATTCGCGAACGCATGAGATCCCGGTAATACACCGAACGTACGAGTCGCGTGTGTACCCAAAGGTTTGCAACGTACGTCTTGATCCGCGGTATTCGTGCGAATATATATATTTTCCGGGAAACGACGCCGCGGGACGTAACAGATCACGGTGAACGGTCCGATATACTCGTCGTCAAATTTATCGCGTTTGGGCTGCTTAAGCAGGTATACCCTGTCTCCGACGATAAAGGACCGTGCGTTGGTTTTTCTATCGTAATATTGTTTTGATCTGTTCTTAGCGGAAGTAAGATTATTTCTGGCGTCTGTTAGGGTCTCAGAAATTTTTGTTTGTAGTTTCTCGAGATAGGCTGTGTAAGATTCGTCCGATGAATCGTGTATTATTGGATTTGCTGACGGGGTTCGCGCTAGAGTGCCGAATACCAGTTCATGTGGAGTGTAGAGAGTGCCCTCGTGAACACTCGTATTGTAAGAAAACATTGCATGTGGGAGCCACTCGTCCCAATCGGCCCTGGATACATATTGTTTCAAATATTTCGTCAACACATGATGGGATCTTTCTATGGAACCATTACTCTGAGGCCGGAATGCCGTCGTCTTAAATTGCGTAATTCTAAACCGTTTTGCAATGTTCTTCATTAATGAGCTCAGGAAGTTCGCTCCCTGATCTGTCAGAATTCCCTTAGGAGCCCCGAATCTACAGATGAAATCTTTGATAAAGGCATCCGCGATCTCAATCGCGGTCGCGTTGTGCAGCGGGAGGGCAAGGGAATATTTGGTGAGGAGGTCCTGTATCGTTAGAATATACGTGTGATTCTTTGAGGATGTTGGGAGGGGACCTACGATATCCATTGATATCTTTTCGAATGCTTTTCCGGGTGTGTCAGTGATGGTCATTGGTTGTCGCGTTTTGACTCTGACTAGTTTTTTCCTTTGGCAAGTTTCGCAGTTGTTTATGAATTCGGTCACGTCTTTTTTCAATGTGTTCCAATAATACTTCTCGCGGATTCTTTTGTACGTTTTTGTTATCCCATTGTGTCCGGCAAAGGAAGAAATATGGTTTTCTTTTATGATAAGAAGTCGTTCGTTCTCCGTCGGTATGACGACTTGGTTTGCGCATGCAAAGAATTGGGTATTCGTGGTCGCGAATGTATCGATGATTATTCTGTAGATAGTGTGCCATGGAATGTCGTCTATGCTCGTCTTCGATATGCTAAGTGAATCTAACTGTAATTCAATCGTCACGTCTAGTATTGAGGCAAAAAGTTCAAGCAGATCGTCGTATGTCGCGGTATGGTGTGGTGATGTTTTTATCGGGAGCAAGAGTAGGTTTTTAGTGCCGATTTTCATCACCCTGGTCCGGCAGAGCGTTAATTTCAAATCTTTCGGGATCTTTCCGGCCCTGAACAGGTCGACGGCGCCCGGGTCTAATGGTTGGCCGCTGGTTGTTACAAATACGGCGAGATTGTCGTTTCGCATGACTAGTCTATCTCTTGTGATCGTTATGGTCCTTCCTTTTGGGGAGGCTGGAGCGTTGTGACTATCGAATATATTTTCATCCTCGTCTGTATCCGTTTCTGTGTCGGTGTTTGGACTCGAGGTTTGTTTTCTGTTTGAGGGAGAGGATAGCGGTGTGTTTTCCGTCGGAGGGGAATTCCCTCGTGACGTGGCGGGTTGCGGCGATGAGGAGCGGGAATGCAACCGGTCCGACTCGGATGTTGTAGGGGAATCTATCGCTGCCGGTCTTGATCCGAGGATCGGGGAACGGGCAGGTTTTCTAACGCTATCGAATATAGTTGATGAATCTGAGGAAAGTGGAAGTACTGTCGCGGGATTCCTGGACAACGCGTCCGCGTTGAGGTTCGTTTTTCCTGCCTTGTAGATTACCGTATAGTCAAATTCTGCTAATTTTAATCTCCATCTGAGTAATCGTGATGTAGGATCCTTCACGGAATTCATCCAGACCAGTGGACGATGGTCTGTGATCAAGCTGAATTTCCTGCCGTAGATATATGGTCTAAAATATTGGGTGCAGTAAATAATCGCGAGGCATTCTTTCTCTATTGTGGAGTAATTTAGTTCTGCCCCGTGCAATAATCGAGATGCGTAGGCTATCGGGCGGTCTTTCCCGATTTCGCCCTGGCTCAATATTCCACCTATCGCGTATCCGGACGCGTCTGTAGTTATTTTAAAATCTTTTCCGAAATCGGGGTACTGGAGGAGTGGCTCGGTGGTTAGGATTTCACGGAGAGTATTAAACGCCTTCTCCTGCTCTACGTTCCATACGAACTTAGTATCCTTTTTGAGAAGTATTGTGAGTGGTTTCGATATTTGTGAAAATTTGGGTATGAAACGTCTGTAATATCCCGACAGACCCAGAAATTCTCTTAAGTTTTTTAATGTTTTCGGACGCGGGAATCGTCGCACGGCCTCGATTTTCATCGGGCATGGTTTTACGCCGTCTTCGCCAATTATATGGCCCAAATACGCTACCTCTCGATGCAGAAATGAACACTTCGACGGCTGGAGTTTTAGATTTGCTTGTCTAAGTCTATCCGCGAGTTTGTTAAATTTTGTGGCGTGCACCGACAAGCTTCGCGCGTATATGACGATATCATCTAGGTATACAAAGAGTTCAGTGCCTTGGAGGCCGGTTAGTACGTTATCCATTAGCCGTTGAAAAGTTGCGGGCGCGTTTCGAAGGCCGAATGGCATTCTTTTATGTTCGTAGTGGCCGTATGGCGTTGAAAAGGCCGTTTTTTCCGCATCGTCCGGGTGCATCTCGATCTGGTGGAATCCACTCGCAAGATCGAAAACGCTAAAATATTTGGCGCTGCCCAACTGGTCTAAAATTTCGAGGATACTGGGCAGCGGATATGCGTCGGGCACCGATTTTTCGTTGAGCGCGCGGAAGTCTATTACCATCCTCCACTTCTTGTTCCCCTCTGCATCTGCCCTTTTGGGCACGATCCAGAGTGGACTGTTGTAAGGAGACTTTGAAGGAGCAACAATGTCTTGTTCGAGGAGTTCCCTCATTTGTTTGTTTATCTCCTCTTTGTGTATCGGTGGATATCTGTACTGTTTTACGTGAACCGGAGAATTGTCAGTCGTAGCGATTCGGTGCCGCACCGCATTTGTTTTGCCGAGGCGCTCCTCGGGGAGGTGGAAGAGGTCTTCATTGCATTCCAGCAATTGTTCTACATGTAATTTTTCTTCTCCGCTGAGGTGATCGGTGCTAATGATGCCCTTGATCTTCTCGTAGCGGGAATTTATTGTATTTAGGTTGAATATTGAAGCGGAATTAGAATTCGAATTGTTTTTAGGGTTTGAGAAAAATTTTTGCGGAATGGCGGTGTCCGACAACTCCTCCACCTCTGCCAGCTCCATTTCCGGCGTAGCAAAGGTTATGGATTCGCTATTAGTGTTAACACAACGCACAATCGCTTGTCCGTCGGAGTTTCTTGCGAGACAGTGCGGGAGGAAAACTCCCTTTGAAACTTCACGACGGCTGAGGTAACCGAATTCCGGTCCGGTCACCTTTACCCTTATTAATGTAGCAGTTCGCGGTTCGACAACGATTTTGGATTGCGTCGTGAAAGGAAACTCGTTTCGGAAACCACGTGAAATTCTACTTCCGCGTTTGCAATGGATATTGACGTCGTGCCTAGTGTGGTGACGGACTCGTCCGTTATCCCGGTGATATTAATAGCGTTGCTCACGTTGACGATCACATCCGACTTTAATTGTGATACCTTGATGATATTAGGCTCGGCGCCGGTGTCTATCATCAACTTGGCCGCTTTGATTAATTCCGGGGGAGACACCATTACGTGTGGGACCGCGGAGGCTGGACGGAGATTTATCCGCGCGATTCTCCCGTCTCTGCTGTCTGTTCTTCGCTCGCGATCGGCGTCACTCGTTGAAAATTTCTGTTTCCCTCCCGACGATTGTCCGAAGTGGTCGGGAGGTTCTTCCCGTTTCCCGACGGTTGTTGTTCGCGAATCTTATTGTTGAATTCACGCTTGCGGCATTCGTGAATATCATGGCCGGGCGTCTTGCAATAATTGCAAAACCTTTGAGCGTTGCTCGCGTGATTCGGCCGAGATTGTTCTCGCGGTTGATCTCGATAATTGTTATCGCGTCGATATTCGTAGCGCGGCGAAGGACCGGATGTGTATTGTTTACGAGGCGAGTAATCGTGGCCGAAGGCGCGCTCGCGCCGGTCTGTGTAATAGCGCGCCGGTGACTCATAGTCGCGTCGGCGCATCGATAAATCGTAGTCGCGTTGACGCGTTGATGAGTCATAGTACCCTGAACGCGTATTGCCCGAACTGTTTATATACAAACTCCCCGGGTCGGCGAAACCAAATCCTCTGTTATTATAAGGTGAGGGTGACCGATTCCTCGACAGGAAGTTTCTGTTCTCCGTCCTCGGACTGTTTATACCGTTTGAAAAGCGGACCCTTCGACTGTTTATATCACCGTACCGTTTCAAGTCCAGTTCCAACTGTTTGAATGCTCTCACGGATTCGTCAAAAATATCCTCCATATGTTTATGTCCAACCGCACGCAGTTCCGTTCGTATGTTAGGAATTAACCCGTCTATAAAACAATCACGCGCAAAGTCGTCGATCTCGCGGTTGTCGGCCTGGTCCGGGAGGCAATTGATGATCGCCCCGTGTAGATCTCTAACTCGGTTTATGTAGGTAAAAATGTTTTCACGTTCACCCATGTAAATGTTGGCTAGCTCGCCCTGGTAGTGTTGGATTTTATGCTGCGCGCCGAATAGCATTTTTAAACGTTCGCATAGTTCCGACACGGTATCGAAGTGGCGGAATTCTACCACGGACAAAGCGTCTCCGCGCAATTTACCGATAATTAGTCTTACCAGGCTGTGTTCCGAGTGCGAGGGTACTAACGATCTCGCGTGAGTGCACGCGCGCGTAAATTGAAGTACTGGTGGTTGCGTACCATTAAACATCGGGATCATATCGGCTGCGGATTTTAATGTTAGCTGATTGTCTTCAGCTTCGCGGGAGTCGTAATACGGTCGATGCGTTGATTGAACCCGAGTCGGTGGTTCGAAAGCCGGGTTTGCCGGTCCCGCGGTTCGTGAGTTTCCCACCGTTAATTTTTCGATTTGTTCGCGGAGTCTCGCGTTTTCGATCGCCATTTCGTCGCGATCTTTATCTATTTCCGCCTGCGCCTGCATTTGTTGCGATTCTATTAACATACGCTTTTTATCTAGGCTGCGCGATTGTTCCATGAGCCGTTGCTCTTTATTTATCAAGGTTTTTTGTACCGCGGCGAGTTCGTCTTGCGATAATTGTTTTCCTTCTAAATTATGCGATTTTGACCGCGTTCCGTCCGCTGGGCTGGCGAGCATGGCGATTGGCTTATCAGATCCCACCGCTGCCACCAAATTGTTACGTCCCGCGCGTGATTTCCCGCAAAATATATATAATTCCGCGAGAGCGCGAGATTTACGTGTAACGATTAAATTGATCTGCCTTTAGTCCACGCGACGCGTACCGTTCGCGTATAACAGGGTATCGCCTACTCGCGAACACAGGGACAAAATACGCGGGCTCTTACTGTGATAGGCAGGTCCTGCTGCCGGGAAGGCTCTGTTACGTCCCGCGGCGTCGTTTCCCGAAAAATATATATATTCGCACGAATACCGCGGATCAAGACGTACGTTGCAAACCTTTGGGTACACACGCGACTCGTACGTTCGGTGTATTACCGGGATCTCATGCGTTCGCGAATAGGCGGTTTACAAAAGGCACTCACCGGACGGTCTAGTACATCGGGTCGATAGACCGGGCGACCTCGAGGGCTCGGAGTGCGGCTTGCTTCAAGATGAACGTCGTGTAGCGCCTTCGACGTGGGTCTCCCTTCGCGTAGACTGGAGGGTAGGACGTGGTATCGTCTATGTCGATCGGACGGGGCTCGCTCCACTGGACCAGCTCGACGTATGGATGTCTCACGGCTCGCTGAAGCTGGGCGATGATACGGGCCTCGTAGTTTCGTTGGCGGTCGAATCTCCGTGAGCCGTCAGCGATCGCGCTGGTTTTTCGGCAAAGCTTCCGAAGCTGATATTTACGACCGGCGCGTTTTGGCATGGGGAGCTTATGTCGCTTAGAAGGACTGTTGTCAGGTTCCAACCGAAAGCCTCAAGTCTCTATACCGAGCATTCAGGGTGAGCTCCGTGCGTATATTAACTTGGCAGTCAGAAGGGTTTAGACAACCGTTCGACCATAGGCGACACTCGTTTCCTTTGCCGTGAAGAAGTTAGGATTGAAGGTTGAAGGGTACGACAATAACTAAGTATTAAAGAATATATTCAAGATTAAGATACACTTAGACTCCTAATATTAACTACGACTGGGAGTAGAGTTGAAATAGTAAAGTGCGGGGAGGTCTCCAGAGGAAGTCGTTCCTCGGTGGAGCTGGGAGTAGAACTGACGATCTTCGCTGGTGCTCTGACCTCCTTCGGTTGTGGGGGCGCTGCTGCTCCGGGGAGGTACGAGTGGGGCGTACCGTGTGGTGGGGAATCCTCCGGAGTGGGGATGCCGGGGAATGCTGGTGAGTCGGCTAGCGGAGCGCGTCTTTGGTGTTCTATAGCTAACGCTTGCACACGTCTTACGGTATTACGCATATGGTAACATCAGTGGAAGAGTCGGTAAACGCTTGAACGCTTCTTATGGTATTACTCGTATGGTAACGAGCTAACGCTTGCACACGTCTTACGGTATTACGCATATGGTAACATCAGTGGAAGAGTCGGTAAACGCTTGAACGCTTCTTATGGTATTACTCGTATGGTAACGTTGGTGGAGGTGTCGGTAATGGGTTGAACGGTAGGATGGGTATCGGGAGAGCGTAGGATAGGGGCTCGAATGTAGTATATCTTCCTATAACTAGTTCGGGTTAATATATATATATAATCTATGTTCTTATGGCTAGGTCGATTTGAAGGCCCGGGCCTGAAAAGGGTGTCAAATTACGATGTAATTTGACACCTATTTCCAAAATTTTTCGAGCGCCCGGCAAGGCGTTGGCTTGCCGAATCCGCATTTATATGATTACATCAATACGTCGGGAGACGTAACAGCTCGTTCGCTCGCTTCTCGTACGCCGCTCGTCTCGGATCTCCTGCCGGGATTCTGCTTGGGCTGTACGTTGATTTCGGGATGTCGATCTCGATCAGCTCCGTCCAAGGATAGAGGTGGCGTTGACGAGGTGCGCGGTATTCGCGGATGATCTGGATTTCTTCGCGGTACGCGAGATCGCCCGTAACTGAATCTATTCGCGGTTTATGGCTGATTATGCTGATTTCTTGACTTCGATGCTTTACCCGCGTTTCGTAAGGGATCTGAGCGTATAGATGGACGAGTCTCTTCAATTGAGCTCTGCGCCCAGACTGACGCGGCATGTGTGATACTAATGCTAGTTAATAATTAATCATTTATCTGCTCTGTCCGGTGGCGTTCAGGACTTGTGGTGAAAGCCCGGTACATACGCTTTCTGGACGGATTTAGTTAGAGCAACTTCGGTGGCGTGCAGGACTTGTGGGGAAAGCCCGGTACACACGCTTTCTGAAGTTGTAATTCGAAATGCGGTGGTAAGTCTAATAATAATAGGAACTAGGATCGCAGAGGTATGTTGAATGAATTACGTTCACTGCTTCTAAATTAAGATGTATATTCTAATTAAATTGGCTTAAGTTACAGAGCCTTAATACTAACGCAAGAAGATTGGACTTGGAAATCAGAATCGAAATTGAATTGGAATAAGAAGAACTTGACGATCGCGGACGACCGGACTTCTGATCAAGAAGTACGACTAATACTGGTCGAATTCCGGAACGAGAGTGATCCTGCCGGAGGCTGCATTGAACTCTTTCGATTCATGGCCGCCGGTCCGTCTGGCGGGGGTAGTCCGGTGGAGGGGCGTCCGCCATGGTGGTGGATGGCGCTGGAGAGGGGATGCCGCGTTCAGCGGGATGACGTAGTCCCAGTCCACGCGCTTTTTACGGTACTTAGAAATATTCGCTTGTTCTTTAGAGAGTATAATAATGTGGTTATGCTAACTTATTATATGGTTCGTTATAAGGTAGATACCTGCTAACTTATGCTATGGTCGGTTACGATACGTTTTAGGCTAATTCGGTTAACCTACGCTTATATACTAGTTTGCGCGGTAACACACACACACATTCATGCACAACCACGCTCTTATATACTAATACAAACGTCGGAGGACGTCACAAACTTAGGCTATGGTCGGTTACGATACGTTTAGGCTAATTCGGTTAACCTACGCTTATATACTAGTTTGCGCGGTAACACACACACACATTCATGCACAACCACGCTCTTATATACTAATACAAACGTCGGAGGACGTCACATTAGCTTCAAATTAATGCGAAATACACGAACTAGCTTTAAATCAACGCGAAACATACGATTTAGCTTCAATATCATGCGAAACACACGATTTCGATTGAAATTCGTGCGAAATAGCGATTTTCAACAAACGATTTAGCTTCAAATTCATGCGAAATGAACAATTTAGCTTCAGATTAATGCGAAATACACGAATTAGCTTTAAATCAACGCGAAACATACGATTTAGATTCAATATCATGCGAAACACACGATTTCGATTGAAATTCGTGCAAAATAGCGATTTTCAACAAACGATTTAGCTTCAAATTCATGCGAAATGAACAATTTAGCTTCAAATTAATGCGAAATACACGAATTAGCTTTAAATCAACGCGAAACATACGATTTAACTTCAATATCAAGCGATATACACGATTTCGCTTCAAATTCGTGAGAAATAGCGATTTTAAACAAACGATTTAGCTTCAAATTCATGTGATATGACCTATTTAACTTCAGATTCATGCGAAATACACGAATTAGCTTTAAATCAACGCGAAACATACGATTTAACTTCAATATCAAGCGATATACACGATTTCGCTTCAAATTCGTGCGAAATAGCGATTTTAAACAAACGATTTAGCTTCAAATTCATGTGATATGAACAATTTAGCTCCAGATTAATGCGAAATACACGAATTAGCATTAAATCAACGCGAAACATACGATTTTGCAGAAATATCATGCGATATACACGATTTCGCTTCAAATTCTTGCGAAATAGCGATTTTAAACAAAGATTTAGCTTCAAATTCATGCGAAATGAACAATTTAGCTTCAAATTAATGCGAAATACACGAACTAGCTTTAAATCAACGCGAAACATACGATTTAGCTTCAATATCATGCGAAACACACGATTTCGATTGAAATTCGTGCGAAATAGCGATTTTCAACAAACGATTTAGCTTCAAATTCATGCGAAATGAACAATTTAGCTTCAGATTAATGCGAAATACACGAATTAGCTTTAAATCAACGCGAAACATACGATTTAACTTCAATATCAAGCGATATACACGATTTCGCGTCAAATTCGGGGGGAAATAGCGATTTTAAACAAACGATTTAGCTTCAAATTCATGCGAAATGAACAATTTAGCTTCAGATTCATGCGAAATACACGAATTAGTTTTAAATCAACGCGAAACATACGATCTAGCTTCAATATCATGCGATATACACGATTTCGCTTCAAATTCGTGCGAAATAGCGGTTTTAAACAAACGATTTAGCTTCAAATTCATGTGATATGAACAATTTAGTTCAGATTAATGCGAAATACACGAATTAGCTTTAAATCAACGCGAAACATACGATTTAGCTTCAATATCATGCGATATACACGATTTCGCTTCAAATTCGTTCGAAATAGCGATTTTAAACAAACGATTTAGCTTCAAATTCATGTGATATGAACAATTTAGCTTCAGATTAATGCGAAATACACGAATTAGCTCTAAATCAACGCGAAACATACGATTTAGCAGAAATATCATGCGATATACACGATTTCGCTTCAAATTCTTGCGAAATAGCGATTTTAAACAAACGATTTAGCTTCAAATTCATGTGATATGAACTATTTAACTTCAGATTCATGCGAAATACACGAATTAGCTCTAAATCAACGCGAAACATACGATTTAGCAGAAATATCATGCGATATACACGATTTCGCTTCAAATTCTTGCGAAATAGCGATTTTAAACAAACGATTCAGCTTCAAATTCATGTGATATGAACTATTTAACTTCAGATTCATGCGAAATACACGAATTAGCTTTAAATCAACGCGAAACATACGATTTAACTTCAATATCAAGCGATATACACGATTTCGCTTCAAATTCGTGAGAAATAGCGATTTTAAACAAACGATTTAGCTTCAAATTCATGCGAAATGAATAATTTAGCTTCAGATTCATGCGAAATACACGAATTAGCTTTAAATCAACGCGAAACATACGATTTAGCTTCAATATCATGCGATATACACGATTTCGCTTCAAATTCGTGCGAAATAGCGATTTTAAACAAACGATTTAGCTTCAAATTCATGCGAAATGAACAATTTAGCTTCAGATTCATGCGAAATACACGAATTAGCTTTAAATCAACGCGAAACATACGATTTAACTTCAATATCAAGCGATATACACGATTTCGCTTCAAATTCGGGAGAAATAGCGATTTTAAACAAACGATTTAGCTTCAAATTCATGCGAAATGAACAATTTAGCTTCAGATTCATGCGAAATACACGAATTAGCTTTAAATCAACGCGAAACATACGATTTAGCTTCAATATCATGCGATATGTTACGTCCCGCGCGTGATTTCCCGCAAAATATATATAATTCCGCGAGAGCGCGAGATTTACGTGTAACGATTAAATTGATCTGCCTTTAGTCCACGCGACGCGTACCGTTCGCGTATAACAGGGTATCGCCTACTCGCGAACACAGGGACAAAATACGCGGGCTCTTACTGTGATAGGCAGGTCCTGCTGCCGGGAAGGCTCGTTCGCTCGCTTCTCGTACGCCGCTCGTCTCGGATCTCCTGCCGGGATTCTGCTTGGGCTGTACGTTGATTTCGGGATGTCGATCTCGATCAGCTCCGTCCAAGGATAGAGGTGGCGTTGACGAGGTGCGCGGTATTCGCGGATGATCTGGATTTCTTCGCGGTACGCGAGATCGCCCGTAACTGAATCTATTCGCGGTTTATGGCTGATTATGCTGATTTCTTGACTTCGATGCTTTACCCGCGTTTCGTAAGGGATCTGAGCGTATAGATGGACGAGTCTCTCCAATTGAGCTCTGCGCCCAGACTGACGCGGCATGTGTGATACTAATGCTAGTTAATAATTAATCAATTATCTGCTCTGTCCGGTGGCGTACAGGACTTGTGGTGAAAACCCGGTACATACGCTTTCTGGACGGATTTAGTTAGAGCAACTTCGGTGGCGTGCAGGACTTGTGGAGAAAGCCCGGTACACACGCTTTCTGAAGTTGTAATTCGAAATGCGGTGGTAAGTCTAATAATAATAGGAACTAGGATCGCAGAGGTATGTTGAATGTATTACGTTCACTGCTTCTAAATTAAGATGTATATTCTAATTAAATTGGCTTAAGTTACAGAGCCTTAATACTAACGCAAGAAGATTGGACTTGGAAATCAGAATCGAAATTGAATTGGAATAAGAAGAACTTGACGATCGCGGACGACCGGACTTCTGATCAAGAAGTACGACTAATACTGGTCGAATTCCGGAACGAGAGTGATCCTGCCGGAGGCTGCATTGAACTCTTTCGATTCATGGCCGCCGGTCCGCCTGGCGGGGGTAGTCCGGTGGAGGGGCGTCCGCCATGGTGGTGGATGGCGCTGGAGAGGGGATGCCGCGTTCAGCGGGATGACGTAGTCCCAGTCCACGCGCTTTTTACGGTACTTAGAAATATTCGCTTGTTCTTTAGAGAGTATAATAATGTGGTTATGCTAACTTATTCTATGGTTCGTTATAAGGTAGATATCTGCTAACTTATGCTATGGTCGGTTACGATACGTTTAGGCTAATTCGGTTAACCTACGCTTATATACTAGTTTGCGCGGTAACACACACACACATTCATGCACAACCACGCTTTTATATTCTAATACAAACGTCGGAGGACGTCACAAACTTATGCTATGGTCGGTTACGATACGTTTAGGCTAATTCGGTTAACCTACGCTTATATACTAGTTTGCGCGGTAACACACACACACATTCATGCACAACCACGCTCTTATATACTAATACAAACGTCGGAGGACGTCACACCTCCCCCCTTCGCAAAAAGAATGACGACATTAGGAGTCATTCTTTTCTGAGTCTTGTTTGCATTTCTTATAGCTAATATATTGTGGAGTTTCGCTTACGTATAGTTCAATTGAATCGCGTTTGTTGTCTTTATTGTCCACGTTGTCACTCGCACAATTCTTGTCTTTGGGCACATTTAATGTCACGCATTCTAAGGGTTTTGGGTTTACCGAACACTTCCGCACTTCACTGTCACCATTTTTGTCCTTCAGGTATAGGCAGAAGTGGGCCAAGGCGCTCCAACAGGCGGCGAGTAGCTGCAGACTCCATCCGTATGCTGCGTGGAGGGCTATCCCGTTGAGAATGGTGTTGATTATAATTTTTATGATCCGCAGGGTTACATAAATCCCTATAACGCCGGCCATTGCCGAGCCGAACTGTACGAAACCATTCCAAACATGTTTCCCTGTAGATTCTGCGATTTTCTGCAGGGTATTTTCGTCCATCAGGTTGAACATTCCGACGGCGCCATCTGCATACTCTCTACCAGACGCTCCTTGCGCCAGTGCGTCGACGACCGCCATCTTTTCAACAGGGAACATGATGTGCTCGTTGAGTTTTTCGAGGTCTTCCCTGGAGTAGATTCCTCCGCTGGCGAGATTCGTCGGGTCCGTGTACTTCCATGCGGAGGCTGTTAACGGCTGCAACGGAGGTGGTGCGATACTTTCCACTGGATTTGGCGTGAGCTTGTACCAGGTGCCGTGGATACGGTAAGTTGGAGGTATTAGTTCGTTGCACGTTTTCCGTGTTCCTGTTTTGACCAGGATTCTGTTTTTTGGTGTTAAAAATAAAGAGTTGTTTCTGTAAGATACAGGAAGTTCGTCGAAGCAGTCCTTGGTCTTTCTCAGGGGGCACTGTACTGGCACACATTTAATTATGTGTATGACTTCTCCGGCTGGGAGGGCCATGTATCCTGGTTCTTTGGTGATGGTGGCTGCTACTTCTGCTGGTGAGATATGAACTAAGGAAATTATGTTTCTCAAGATTTGCTGTTCAAGCTGGCATTTTTGTTTCATGGTGTCCTTATATAATGACACTATCTGAGACTTGATATGTCTTTCGACATAAACGAACTTGGTATTCACGTAAGTGAATATGTCGAGATTGTTCTTTTGGGGCTTTGTTGCTGATTTAAACCTTCCTTCCTTGTCCGTTTCCAGGATTAATAATTTCGGGTGCTCGGTTTTTTCGAGCGTGTAGCCGCATGCTTGCGTTCGGCCAGTGCTGGTCAAGGCGAATGCTGTATCGCCGGACGTTACCGAATATAGAGAGGCAAGATTCGAATTTTTGTTAGATACCTTTATCGCTCGGCCTTCGAACAACACGTTATAATTGCTCATTTTGCAGGGATCTTCAGGGAGGCTGGTCCAATACGTGTAACCGTCTTCGGAATCCATACTGTACTCCTTGTCCAGTGGGCATCATTGGCCGCCGGGCAGGTACAAGGTATTGCTGGATAGCTTGATCGACGCCTGGAAGGTTTTTATTGTCACCTTTATGACTGATTGGACCACCACATTATCCCAGGTACCGTATGGGTCGCTGTACGCCGTTCCTCTACAGGTACCGTCTTGTTGTATTGATCCGGCTAACGTGAAGCCTCGCGTCGTGGTGCTATTTCTTTTGATACCTACGATTTGACCAGTAGGTGGGAGGGGCAGGATTCCTGACTCGTGCATGGCCTTGCAGACGTCCCTCGGGGTGTCCAATATGTACTGGTGTCGGCCGTTATGTACCACGGATGTATGCGAATGCATACCGCAATAGTAGACAGTCCGATCAATCTCTACCTTGCATTGGAATGTCGGAACGTCCTTAAACTCGATCAACTGGAGCAGCTGGATTGTGAGGTTCGTAGTTATTGGCTTTGAGTGCGTATATTCGCATTTAGGCGAGTCCACGGTTGAAATTGTGGTTGTATTTAGAGTAGGGCTATTGCAGTCATAGCCTATCAATGCGTTGGTTGGACGTAGGAGAAAGAATACTGAGAGTATCGTTGCGGTCTTCATGGTGTCTGCTCTGGTTGTAGACTGATGGTTGTCGCTGAGTTCTCCGGCTGTTCTATATACGATATTTCGCTTATCGTTCGCGATAAGGGTCGGTGGGGGTGCGTGACTCACTAGGTTTATATGCTGACGCGGCGCATGCTTAAGTTTATCCGTGTGAACAATTTTCGTACCTTTCTTCATTCTTATCTTAACATTCCTATCACCCGTACATTCGATCACGGTGAACGGTCCGATATACTCGTCGTCAAATTTATCGCGTTTGGGCTGCTTAAGCAGGTATACCCTGTCTCCGACGATAAAGGACTGTGCGTTGGTTTTTCTATCGTAATATTGTTTTGATCTGTTCTTAGCGGAAGTAAGATTATTTCTGGCGTCTGTTAGGGTCTCAGAAATTTTTGTTTGTAGTTTCTCGAGATAGGCTGTGTAAGATTCGTCCGATGAATCGTGTATTATTGGATTTGCTGACGGGGTTCGCGCTAGAGTGCCGAATACCAGTTCATGTGGAGTGTAGAGAGTGCCCTCGTGAACACTCGTATTGTAAGAAAACATTGCATGTGGGAGCCACTCGTCCCAATCGGCCCTGGATACATATTGTTTCAAATATTCCGTCAACACATGATGGGATCTTTCTATGGAACCATTACTCTGAGGCCGGAATGCCGTCGTCTTAAATTGCGTAATTCTAAACCGTTTTGCAATGTTCTTCATTAATGAGCTCAGGAAGTTCGCTCCCTGATCTGTCAGAATTCCCTTAGGAGCCCCGAATCTACAGATGAAATCTTTGATAAAGGCATCCGCGATCTCAATCGCGGTCGCGTTGTGCAGCGGGAGGGCAAGGGAATATTTGGTGAGGAGGTCCTGTATCGTTAGAATATACGTGTGATTCTTTGAGGATGTTGGGAAGGGACCTACGATATCCATTGATATCTTTTCGAATGCTTTTCCGGGTGTGTCAGTGATGGTCATTGGTTGTCGCGTTTTGACTCTGACTAGTTTTTTCCTTTGGCAAGTTTCGCAGTTGTTTATGAATTCGGTCACGTCTTTTTTCAATGTGTTCCAATAATACTTCTCGCGGATTCTTTTGTACGTTTTTGTTATCCCTTTGTGTCCGGCAAAGGAAGAAATATGGTTTTCTTTTATGATAGGAAGTCGTTCGTTCTCCGTCGGTATGACGACTTGGTTTGCGCATGCAAAGAATTGGGTATTCGTGGTCGCGAATGTATCGATGATTATTCTGTAGATAGTGTGCCATGGAATGTCGTCTATGTTCGTCTTCGATATGCTAAGTGAATCTAACTGTAATTCAATCGTCACGTCTAGTATTGAGGCACAAAGTTCAAGCAGATCGTCGTATGTCGCGGTATGGTGTGGTGATGTTTCTATCGGGAGCAAGAGTAGGTTTTTAGTGCCGATTTTCATCACCCTGGTCCGGCAGAGCGTTAATTTCAAATCTTTCGGGATCTTTCCGGCCCTGAACAGGTCGACGGCGCCCGGGTCTAATGGTTGGCCGCTGGTTGTTACAAATACGGCGAGATTGTCGTTTCGCATGACTAGTCTATCTCTTGTGATCGTTATGGTCCTTCCTTTTGGGGAGGCTGGAGCGTTGTGACTATCGAATATATTTTCATCCTCGTCTGTATCCGTTTCTGTGTCGGTGTTTGGACTCGAGGTTTGTTTTCTGTTTGAGGGAGAGGATAGCGGTGTGTTTTCCGTCGGAGGGGAATTCCCTCGTGACGTGGCGGGTTGCGGCGATGAGGAGCGGGAATGCAACCGGTCCGACTCGGATGTTGTAGGGGAATCTATCGCTGCCGGTCTTGATCCGAGGATCGGGGAACGGGCAGGTTTTCTAACGCTATCGAATATAGTTGATGAATCTGAGGAAAGTGGAAGTACTGTCGCGGGATTCCTGGACAACGCGTCCGCGTTGAGGTTCGTTTTTCCTGCCTTGTAGATTACCGTATAGTCAAATTCTGCTAATTTTAATCTCCATCTGAGTAATCGTGATGTAGGATCCTTCACGGAATTCATCCAGACCAGTGGACGATGGTCTGTGATCAAGCTGAATTTCCTGCCGTAGATATAGGGTCTAAAATATTGGGTGCAGTAAATAATCGCGAGGCATTCTTTCTCTATTGTGGAGTAATTTAGTTCTGCCCCGTGCAATAATCGAGATGCGTAGGCTATCGGGCGTTCTTTCCCGATTTCGCCCTGGCTCAATATTCCACCTATCGCGTATCCGGACGCGTCTGTAGTTATTTTAAAATCTTTTCCGAAATCGGGGTACTGGAGGAGTGGCTCGGTGGTTAGGATTTCACGGAGAGTATTAAACGCCTTCTCCTGCTCTACGTTCCATACGAACTTAGTATCCTTTTTGAGAAGTATTGTGAGTGGTTTCGATATTTGTGAAAATTTGGGTATGAAACGTCTGTAATATCCCGACAGACCCAGAAATTCTCTTAAGTTTTTTAATGTTTTCGGACGCGGGAATCGTCGCACGGCCTCGATTTTCATCGGGCATGGTTTTACGCCGTCTTCGCCAATTATATGGCCCAAATACGCTACCTCTCGATGCAGAAATGAACACTTCGACGGCTGGAGTTTTAGATTTGCTTGTCTAAGTCTATCCGCGAGTTTGTTAAATTTTGTGGCGTGCTCCGACAGGCTTCGCGCGTATATGACGATATCATCTAGGTATACAAAGAGTTCAGTGCCTTGGAGGCCGGTTAGTACGTTATCCATTAGCCGTTGAAAAGTTGCGGGCGCGTTTCGAAGGCCGAATGGCATTCTTTTATATTCGTAGTGGCCGTATGGCGTTGAAAAGGCCGTTTTTTCCGCATCGTCCGGGTGCATCTCGATCTGGTGGAATCCACTCGCAAGATCGAAAACGCTAAAATATTTGGCGCTGCCCAACTGGTCTAAAATTTCGAGGATACTGGGCAGCGGATATGCGTCGGGCACCGATTTTTCGTTGAGCGCGCGGAAGTCTATTACCATCCTCCACTTCTTGTTCCCCTCTGCATCTGCCTTTTTGGGCACGATCCAGAGTGGACTGTTGTAAGGAGACTTTGAAGGAGCAACAATGTCTTGTTCGAGGAGTTCCCTCATTTGTTTGTTTATCTCCTCTTTGTGTATCGGTGGATATCTGTACTGTTTTACGTGAACCGGAGAATTGTCAGTCGTAGCGATTCGGTGCCGCACCGCATTTGTTTTGCCGAGGCGCTCCTCGGGGAGGTGGAAGAGGTCTTCATTGCATTCCAGCAATTGTTCTACATGTAATTTTTCTTCTCCGCTGAGGTGATCGGTGCTAATGATGCCCTTGATCTTCTCGTAGCGGGAATTTATTGTATTTAGGTTGAATATTGAAGCGGAATTAGAATTCGAATTGTTTTTAGGGTTTGAGAAAAATTTTTGCGGAATGGCGGTGTCCGACAACTCCTCCACCTCTGCCAGCTCCATTTCCGGCGTAGCAAAGGTTATGGATTCGCTATTAGTGTTAACACAACGCACAATCGCTTGTCCGTCGGAGTTTCTTGCGAGACAGTGCGGGAGGAAAACTCCCTTTGAAACTTCACGACGGCTGAGGTAACCGAATTCCGGTCCGGTCACCTTTACCTTTATTAATGTAGCAGTTCGCGGTTCGACAACGATTTTGGATTGCGTCGTGAAAGGAAACTCGTTTCCCTGCCACGATACGCTTTCTTTCTTGTATGAAATCTCCGCGCCTTGCGATAGAAACGCAGAACCCAAGATACCGTCCGCTGAGATTGGAAAGGTTTCGGAAACCACGTGAAATTCTACTTCCGCGTTTGCAATGGATATTGACGTCGTGCCTAGTGTGGTGACGGACTCGTCCGTTATCCCGGTGATATTAATAGCGTTGCTCACGTTGACGATCACATCCGACTTTAATTGTGATACCTTGATGATATTAGGCTCGGCGCCGGTGTCTATCATCAACTTGGCCGCTTTGATTAATTCCGGGGGAGACACCATTACGTGTGGGACCGCGGAGGCTGGACGGAGATTTATCCGCGCGATTCTCCCGTCTCTGCTGTCTGTTCTTCGCTCGCGATCGGCGTCACTCGTTGAAAATTTCTGTTTCCCTCCCGACGATTGTCCGACATGGTCGGGAGGTTCTTCCCGTTTCCCGACGGTTGTTGTTCGCGAATCTTATTGTTGAATTCACGCTTGCGGCATTCGTTAATATCATGGCCGGGCGTCTTGCAATAATTGCAAAACCTTTGAGCGTTGCTCGCGTGATTCGGCCGAGATTGTTCTCGCGGTTGATCTCGATAATTGTTATCGCGTCGATATTCGTAGCGCGGCGAAGGACCGGATGTGTATTGTTTACGAGGCGAGTAATCGTGGCCGAAGGCGCGCTCGCGCCGGTCTGTGTAATGGCGCGCCGGTGATTCATATTCGCGTCGGCGCATCGATAAATCGTAGTCGCGTTGACGCGTTGATGAGTCATAGTACCCTGAACGCGTATCGCCCGAACTGTTTATATACAAACTCCCCGGGTCGGCGAAACTAAATCCTCTGTTATTATAAGGTGAGGGTGACCAGATCCTCGACAGGAAGTTTCTGTTCTCCGTCCTCGGACTGTTTATACCGTTTGAAAAGCGGACCCTTCGACTGTTTATATCACCGTACCGTTTCAAGTCCAGTTCCAACTGTTTGAATGCTCTCACGGATTCGTCAAAAATATCCTCCATATGTTTATGTCCAACCGCACGCAGTTCCGTTCGTATGTTAGGAATTAACCCGTCTATAAAACAATCACGCGCAAAGTCGTCGATCTCGCGGTTGTCGGCCTGGTCCGGGAGGCAATTGATGATCGCCCCGTGTAGATCTCTAACTCGGTTTATGTAGGTAAAAATGTTTTCACGTTCACCCATGTAAATGTTGGCTAGCTCGCCCTGGTAGTGTTGGATTTTATGCTGCGCGCCGAATAGCATTTTTAAACGTTCGCATAGTTCCGACACGGTATCGAAGTGGGGGAATTCTACCACGGACAAAGCGTCTCCGCGCAATTTACCGATAATTAGTCTTACCAGGCTGCGTTCCGAGTGCGAGGGTACTAACGATCTCGCGTGAGTGCACGCGCGTGTAAATTGAAGTACTGGTGGTTGCGTACCATTAAACATCGGGATCATATCGGCTGCGGATTTTAATGTTAGCTGATTGTCTTCAGCTTCGCGGGAGTCGTAATACGGTCGATGCGTTGATTGAACCCGAGTCGGTGGTTCGAAAGCCGGGTTTGCCGGTCCCGCGGTTCGTGAGTTTCCCACCGTTAATTTTTCGATTTGTTCGCGGAGTCTCGCGTTTTCGATCGCCATTTCGTCGCGATCTTTATCTATTTCCGCCTGCGCCTGCATTTGTTGCGATTCTATTAACATACGCTTTTTATCTAGGCTGCGCGATTGTTCCATGAGCCGTTGCTCTTTATTTATCAAGGTTTTTTGTACCGCGGCGAGTTCGTCTTGCGATAATTGTTTTCCTTCTAAATTATGCGATTTTGACCGCGTTCCGTCCGCTGGGCTGGCGAGCATGGCGATTGGCTTATCAGATCCCACCGCTGCCACCAAATTGTTACGTCCCGCGCGTGATTTCCCGCAAAATATATATAATTCCGCGAGAGCGCGAGATTTACGTGTAACGATTAAATTGATCTGCCTTTAGTCCACGCGACGCGTACCGTTCGCGTATAACAGGGTATCGCCTACTCGCGAACACAGGGACAAAATACGCGGGCTCTTACTGTGATAGGCAGGTCCTGCTGCCGGGAAGGCTCGTTCGCTCGCTTCTCGTACGCCGCTCGTCTCGGATCTCCTGCCGGGATTTTGCTTGGGCTGTACGTTGATTTCGGGATGTCGATCTCGATCAGCTCCGTCCAAGGATAGAGGTGGCGTTGACGAGGTGCGCGGTATTCGCGGATGATCTGGATTTCTTCGCGGTACGCGAGATCGCCCGTAACTGAATCTATTCGCGGTTTATGGCTGATTATGCTGATTTCTTGACTTCGATGCTTTACCCGCGTTTCGTAAGGGATCTGAGCGTATAGATGGACGAGTCTCTTCAATTGAGCTCTGCGCCCAGACTGACGCGGCATGTGTGATACTAATGCTAGTTAATAATTAATCAATTATCTGCTCTGTCCGGTGGCGTACAGGACTTGTGGTGACAGCCCGGTACATACGCTTTCTGGACGGATTTAGTTAGAGCAACTTCGGTGGCGTGCAGGACTTGTGGAGAAAGCCCGGTACACACGCTTTCTGAAGTTGTGATTCGAAATGCGGTGGTAAGTCTAATAATAATAGGAACTAGGATCGCAGAGGTATGTTGAATGAATTACGTTCACTGCTTCTAAATTAAGATGTATATTCTAATTAAATTGGCTTAAGTTACAGAGCCTTAATACTAACGCAAGAAGATTGGACTTGGAAATCAGAATCGAAATTGAATTGGAATAAGAAGAACTTGACGATCGCGGACGACCGGACTTCTGATCAAGAAGTACGACTAATACTGGTCGAATTCCGGAACGAGAGTGATCCTGCCGGAGGCTGCATTGAACTCTTTCGATTCATGGCCGCCGGTCCGCCTGGCGGGGGTAGTCCGGTGGAGGGGCGTCCGCCATGGTGGTGGATGGCGCTGGAGAGGGGATGCCGCGTTCAGCGGGATGACGTAGTCCCAGTCCACGCGCTTTTTACGGTACTTAGAAATATTCGCTTGTTCTTTAGAGAGTATAATAATGTGGTTATGCTAACTTATTCTATGGTTCGTTATAAGGTAGATATCTGCTAACTTATGCTATGGTCGGTTACGATACGTTTAGGCTAATTCGGTTAACCTACGCTTATATACTAGTTTGCGCGGTAACACACACACACATTCATGCACAACCACGCTTTTATATTCTAATACAAACGTCGGAGGACGTCACAGATATACACGATTTCGCTTCAAATTCGTGCGAAATAGCGGTTTTAAACAAACGATTTAGCTTCAAATTCATGTGATATGAACAATTTAGCTTCAGATTAATGCGAAATACACGAATTAGCTTTAAATCAACGCGAAACATACGATTTAGCTTCAATATCATGCGATATACACGATTTCGCTTCAAATTCGTGCGAAATAGCGATTTTAAACAAACGATTTAGCTTCAAATTCATGTGATATGAACTATTTAACTTCAGATTCATGCGAAATACACGAATTAGCTTTAAATCAACGCGAAACATACGATTTAACTTCAATATCAAGCGATATACACGATTTCGCTTCAAATTCGGGGGGAAATTGCGATTTTAAACAAACGATGTAGCTTCAAATTCATGCGAAATGAACAATTTAGCTTCAGATTCATGCGAAATACACGAATTAGCTTTAAATCAACGCGAAACATACGATTTATCGACAATATCATGCGAAACACACGATTTCGCTTCAAATTCGTGCGAAATAGCGATTTTAAACAAACGATTTAGCTTCAAATTCATGCGAAATGAACAATTTAGCTTCAGATTAATGCGAAATACACGAATTAGCTTTAAATCAACGCGAAACATACGATTTAGCTTCAATATCATGCGATATACACGATTTCGCTTCAAATTCGTGCGAAATAGCGATTTCAAACAAACCATTTAGCTTCAAATTCATGCGAAATGAACAATTTAGCTTCAGATTCATGCGAAATACACGAATTAGCTTTAAATCAACGCGAAACATACGATTTAACTTCAATATCAAGCGATATACACGATTTCGCTTCAAATTCGTGAGAAATAGCCATTTTAAACAAACAATTTAGCTTCAAATTCATGTGATATGAACTATTTAACTTCAGATTCATGCGAAATACACGAATTAGCTTTAAATCAACGCGAAACATACGATTTAACTTCAATATCAAGCGATATACACGATTTCGCTTCAAATTCGGGGGGAAATTGCGATTTTAAACAAACGATGTAGCTTCAAATTCATGCGAAATGAACAATTTAGCTTCAGATTCATGCGAAATACACGAATTAGCTTTAAATCGACGCGAAACATACGATTTATCGACAATATCATGCGAAACACACGATTTCGCTTCAAATTCGTGCGAAATAGCGATTTTAAACAAACGATTTAGCTTCAAATTCATGCGAAATGAACAATTTAGCTTCAGATTAATGCGAAATACACGAATTAGCTTTAAATCAACGCGAAACATACGATTTAGCTTCAATATCATGCGATATACACGATTTCGCTTCAAATTCGTGCGAAATAGCGATTTCAAACAAACCATTTAGCTTCAAATTCATGCGAAATGAACAATTTAGCTTCAGATTCATGCGAAATACACGAATTAGCTTTAAATCAACGCGAAACATACGATTTAACTTCAATATCAAGCGATATACACGATTTCGCTTCAAATTCGTGAGAAATAGCCATTTTAAACAAACAATTTAGCTTCAAATTCATGCGAAATGAACAATTTAGCTTCAGATTCATGCGAAATACACGAATTAGCTTTAAATCAACGCGAAACATACGATTTAACTTCAATATCAAGCGATATACACGATTTCGCTTCAAATTCGTGAGAAATAGCGATTTTAAACAAACGATTTAGCTTCAAATTCATGCGAAATGAACAATTTAGCTTCAGATTCGAAATACACGAATTAGCTTTAGATCAACGCGAAACATACGATTTAGCTTCAATATCATGCGATATACACGATTTCGCTTCAAATTCGTGCGAAATAACGATTTTAAACAAACGATTTAGCTTCAAATTCATGTGATATGAACAATTTAGCTTCAGATTAATGCGAAATACACGAATTAGCTTCAAATCAACGCGAAACATACGATTTAGCAGAAATCTCATGCGATATACACGATTTCGCTTCAAATTCTTGCGAAATAGCGATTTTAAACAAACGATTTAGCTTCAAATTCATGCGAAATGAATAATTTAGCTTCAGATTAATGCGAAATACACGAATTAGCTTTAAATCAACGCGAAACATACGATTTAGTTTCAATATCATGCGATATACACGATTTCGCTTCAAATTCGTGCGAAATAGCGATTTTAAACAAACGATTTAGCTTCAAATTCATGCGAAATGAACAATTTAGCTTCAGATTCATGCGAAATACACGAATTAGATTTAAATCAACCCGAAACATACGATTTAGCTTCAATATCATGCGATATACACGATTTCGCTTCAAATTCGTTCGAAATAGCGATTTTAAACAAACGATTTAGCTTCAAATTCATGTGATATGTTACGTCTCCCGACGTATTGATGTAACCATATAAATGCGGATTCGGCCTAGCCATAAGAACATAGATTATATATATTAACCCGAACTAATTATAGGAAGATATACTACATTCGAGCCCCTATCCTACGCTCTCCCGATACCCATCCTACCGTTCAACCCATTACCGACACCTCCACCAACGTTACCATACGAGTAATACCATAAGAAGCGTTCAAGCGTTTACCGACTCTTCCACTGATGTTACCATATGCGTAATACCGTAAGACGTGTGCAAGCGTTAGCTATAGAACACCAAAGACGCGCTCCGCTAGCCGACTCACCAGCATTCCCCGGCATCCCCACTCCGGAGGATTCCCCACCACACGGTACGCCCCACTCGTACCTCCCCGGAGCAGCAGCGCCCCCACAACCGAAGGAGGTCAGAGCACCAGCGAAGATCGTCAGTTCTACTCCCAGCTCCACCGAGGAACGACTTCCTCTGGAGACCTCCCCGCACTTTACTATTTCAACTCTACTCCCAGTCGTAGTTAATATTAGGAGTCTAAGTGTATCTTAATCTTGAATATATTCTTTAATACTTAGTTATTGTCGTACCCTTCAACCTTCAATCCTAACTTCTTCACGGCAAAGGAAACGAGTGTCGCCTATGGTCGAACGGTTGTCTAAACCCTTCTGACTGCCAAGTTAATATACGCACGGAGCTCACCCTGAATGCTCGGTATAGAGACTTGAGGCTTTCGGTTGGAACCTGACAACAGTCCTTCTAAGCGACATAAGCTCCCCATGCCAAAACGCGCCGGTCGTAAATATCAGCTTCGGAAGCTTTGCCGAAAAACCAGCGCGATCGCTGACGGCTCACGGAGATTCGACCGCCAACGAAACTACGAGGCCCGTATCATCGCCCAGCTTCAGCGAGCCGTGAGACATCCATACGTCGAGCTGGTCCAGTGGAGCGAGCCCCGTCCGATCGACATAGACGATACCACGTCCTACCCTCCAGTCTACGCGAAGGGAGACCCACGTCGAAGGCGCTACACGACGTTCATCTTGAAGCAAGCCGCACTCCGAGCCCTCGAGGTCGCCCGGTCTATCGACCCGATGTACTAGACCGTCCGGTGAGTGCCTTTTGTAAACCGCCTATTCGCGAACGCATGAGATCCCGGTAATACACCGAACGTACGAGTCGCGTGTGTACCCAAAGGTTTGCAACGTACGTCTTGATCCGCGGTATTCGTGCGAATATATATATTTTTCGGGAAACGACGCCGCGGGACGTAACAATTTGGTGGCAGCGGTGGGATCGCTAAACCTCTCATGATGCCCGCGAATCCTCCAGCGGTTTCTACGCGCTCGCAAACATACGACCTCAAGTCCAAACAGTTAACGCAGGACGAATTATTCGCGATCCAGAAGACCCTCGCTAATAAAGAGGCTCGCCTCCTAGAACAAGCTAATAGCTTAGAGAGGAAAAAGGAGGAATTTCAATCTCAAGTATCCCTAGCGCAGTCAGAGATGGACCTAGACCGCGAAGCCATCCACAACGAGAACGTCCAATTACGCGAACAACTCGAAATCTTAAAAACCGAAGCAACGCGCGTACAAAACCCCCTTTCTTCGGGCGCCTCAGAAATAACGAATCAGAACACAGGCAGTATGCCCGAACCAGAAAATTCCGGACTAACATTGAAGGCCGCGGCCGAATCCATACCCACGTTCGACGGATCTCAACCGCCGGTCCTCCAATTCACTCGCACGTGCCTCCGAGCCAGGACCCTGATTCCCCCACACGCGGAAGGTACTCTCGCAAAATTAATAGTCAGTAAATTACGCGGACGCGCATACATCGCAATAGAAGACTGGCCTATAAGAACAGTCTCGGGAGTTTGCGACAGATTGAAAAACGTTTTCGGATCATGCCACACTGTCGACCACTATCGCGGAGAGTTGTCGAATATTTTCATGCGTCCGAACGAACACATATTAGACTACATTAGTCGCGTCAAAGATCTGCGCGATGCAATAATCGATTGCAACAGAAGCCGCACCGATATATTTGAAATAGGTGACTTCACGAGGGACTGCCTCATTCGAGGATCCGTTCCCACGATTCGGTCGCAGCTCAGGCCCCTTAGAGATAAACCTCTCCACCGCGTGTATGACGAAGCGATAAGCGTCTTTAAGGAACTAGAGCTCGATAAGGTGAGATACGAGAAGCATAACATCCGCGAGGTTCGGTTCTGCGATAACCGGGGCGAAACCCAACGCGACACCAGACCAAACATCCGCGCCGAGATAAGCCGATATCGGTCACCGTCGCCCGCACCGTTCCGCGAGGCGCGTTCCCACGAACCGCCGCGCTCACCTTATCGCGATACGCCACCGCAGCCCGACCGTCGAGTTCCCACCAACGACTCTTACGAACGACCGCGCAGCAATTACGCCACACCAAGCCGCGACGTATACATACCTCCACCCAGACGCGAAGGTAATTCCTCTTCATACCCGCGAAACCAGCAGAAATTTTGCAATTACTGCAAGACGCCGGGACACGACATTCATGAATGTCGCAAGCGAGAGTACAACAACCGCATACGCGAACAGCAGGGAAACGGGAGGCCCCTCCCGTCTCACCCGAACCCGCGACGGGAGGTAACCGAAAACTCGCGCCCACAATCGATCCGGACGTTATCGAGCGAACACACTGTACCAGAGGAAGAGTGTCGCGAGTCACATTAAGCCCCGATACCAAAGTGCCACACGTAATGGTTTCGTCCCCCGACTTTCCTTCCACCGGAAAATTTATGATCGACACTGGAGCCGAGCCGAATATAATCAAGGCATCGCTCCTTAACCCAAGCATAGTCGTAGATGTCGCGAATAGTATTAATATATCGGGGATCACTGACGAAAGCGTTGCAACCCTGGGTTCTACCACCGTCAACATAGCAAACGCAGTGGTGGAATTCCACGTGGTGCCTGATACGTTCCCAATTCCTGCGGACGGAATTTTGGGAGCAGCATTCCTCTCGGGAGAGGCAGAGATATCGTTCAGAACCAAAAGCCTGGTCTGGAACGGAAATAAATTCTCGTTTTTATCAGCAGATAGGTGTATTATCGGACCACGCGCGAGCGCGTGTATCGCGGTGAACGCCACCGGCCCGGAAATAGGCTACATTAGAAAATGCGAATTAACACCAGGCGTGATGGTGCCGCATTGCTTAGTCAAAATCTCTAACGGAAAAGCATTCGTTAACTGCGTAAACACTTCGGACAAGGCTGTCGACCTCCCCATGCCGACCATGGAGCTGGAGGAGGTGGAAGGCATCGAGTATACCGCGGAATCACGCGAGACCAATTCAATTTCAATTCATTCAGTTGCTCAATACTTCGAATCCAGCTCTCCTAACTCGCGACGTAAAGAGATCACCGACATAATAAGTACGAGTCATCTCAGCAAAGAGGAGAGATCACACGTCGACCAAATCATTTACGAATACCACGACGTCTTCCACCTCCCGGGTGAGCCTCTGGGAAAGACTAACGCGGTAAAACATAAAATTATAACAACCGACGAAATACCCGTACATGTAAAACAGTATAGATACCCTCCAATCCACAAAGAGGAAATCAATAACCAGATGAAGGAGCTGTTGGAACAAAATATCGTAGCTCCTTCCAAGTCACCATTCAATAGCCCTTTGTGGATTGTCCCGAAGAAACCCGACGCCGACGGGAACAAAAGGTGGCGTATGGTAGTCGATTTCAGGTCTTTAAACGAAAAGTCGATCCCGGATGCCTACCCGTTACCAAGCATCCTAGAAATCTTAGATCAACTCGGCAGTGCAAAATATTTTAGCGTTTTCGATTTGGCCAGCGGGTTCCACCAGATCGAAATGGAACCCGAAGACGCGGCGAAAACGGCATTCTCAACCCCTTACGGACACTACGAGTTCAAAAGGATGCCCTTCGGCCTACGGAACGCCCCCGCCACCTTTCAGAGGCTAATGGACAATATTTTATCGGGTCTCCAGGGCACGGAGCTCTTCGTGTACCTGGATGACATAGTTATCTACGCGAGAAGTTTATCAGAGCACAAGTCCAAGTTCAACAAGCTTGCCCAAAGGTTGCGGGACGCGAACCTTAAACTACAACCGTCGAAATGCGGATTTTTGCACCGCGAGGTAGCGTACCTCGGCCACATAATAGGGGAGGACGGAGTTAAGCCCTGTCCACAGAAAATTATAAGGTCAAAGAATTCCCCAAACCCAAAAACGTAAAGAGCCTTCGCGAGTTCCTTGGTCTGTCGGGCTATTACAGACGGTTTATCAAAAACTTTTCAAACATCTCGAAACCACTAACCACGCTGCTAAAAAAGGACACCAAGTTCGTTTGGGGTCAACAACAGGAAAACGCCTTTCACACGTTACGAGAAGTGTTGACCACGGAGCCGCTATTACAGTATCCAGATTTCTCTAAAGAATTTAACATAACAACAGATGCTTCGGGGTATGCCATAGGCGGCATTCTTAGCCAGGGAGAACAGGGGAAAGATCGTCCCATCGCGTACGCATCTCGCCTACTTCACGGTGCAGAATTAAATTACTCAACCATCGAGAAGGAGTGCCTAGCCATCATTTACTGTACGCAATATTTCCGGCCATACATCTACGGCCACAAATTCAACCTAATCACAGATCATCAGCCACTCGTGTGGATGAACTCAGTCAAAGACCCTACGTCCAGGCTGCTCCGTTGGCGCCTGAAACTGGCCGAGTTCGATTACCGGATCACTTACAAAACAGGAAAAACCAATTTAAACGCAGACGCGCTTTCACGCAACCCCGTGAGCACCCTTCCAATGTCCTCTGGCTCTGGGTCCTCCGACATGTTCGACGCCGTTAAACGACCACCGCGACCCCTTCCACCCACCCCACAGAACCCGTCACCAATCCTCGGCCGACGGCCACCATCGCGAAATGTTCCTTCCACTCCCCGCCCCAACCAACCGCCACCTAGCCCGCCATCTTCACGAAAAGATCTGCCATTTTCACCCAACGCCTCGCCTTCATCTCACCAATCCCCAACCGCCCATTCCCCTCCGCACACTCCTCGCTCTCCTACGATAACAGTGGACACGCCCACCGACAGAGCAGTCACGTCCAGCCCCGAATCACAATCGGAAACCGACAGTAGCGAGAACATATTCGAACAATACAACCACCCCGCGAAACCAAATAGAAGAACGTTCGTGCATACACGCGACCGGTTGATTATGCGCGACGATAACCTGGTGGCGTTCATAACAATGGACGGCCAACCCGTGGACCCCGGGGCAGTAGATCTGTTCTCAGCCGGTAGAATACCACCACTCGAAAACCTAACGTTGTCCAGGGCAAAAGTATTGAACTCCGGAAAGAAGAAATTAATCCTACTCCCCATAAAATCCACAAAACATCACGCGGCCTCGCACGAAAACATAACAGAGTCTCTCAGATCAATACTGGACGTCGTGACCGAACTACAACTCGATTCCTTTAGCATATCAAAGATATCAATAGACGAGACACCCTGGATCAGCATTTACAAAATTCTCTTAGAACTATTTTCACACACCAACACACAAATTTTCGCCTGCGGTAACGAAGTTCGGATACCCCCGATCAACGATCGATCCTCCATAATATCTGAAAACCACGACTCAGCCTTCGCGGGACACAAAGGCATTACGAAAACGTACAGGAGAATCAGGGAAAGATATTTTTGGCCCACACTCAAAAAAGAAGTCCAAGAATTCGTAAATTCGTGTGAATCATGCCAACGAAAAAAATTAGTCCGCGTTAAAACAAGACAACCCATGACGATAACTGACACGCCCGGTAGCGCTTTCGAGAAAGTTTCAATGGATATCGTAGGCCCGCTTCCCACTTCACCTAACGACTTCTCCTACATCTTAACAATCCAAGACCTCCTCACAAAATACTCCCTAGCCATCCCACTAAGAAACGCGAACGCGATAGAAATCGCGAATGCGTTTACCCAGGAATTTATTTGCCGTTTCGGCGCGCCAAAGGGTATACTGACTGATCAAGGAACGAATTTCCTCAGTTCTCTCATGAGAAATGTAGCCAAGCGATTCAAGATCACACAATTCAAAACAACCGCGTTCAGACCCCAAAGCAACGGCTCAGTAGAACGTTCTCACCACGTTTTAACGGAATATCTGAAACAGTACATAACGAAGGGAAACTGGGACGAGTGGCTGCCGTTCGCAACCTTCTCATATAACACGAGTACGCACGAAGGCACACTGTTCACCCCTCACGAGCTTGTCTTCGGTACAATAGCTAGGACTCCCTCAGCAAATACCGCAATGCACGACTCGTCAGACGAGTCATACAACAAATATTTAGAAAATCTTCAATCAAGAATCTCCGAAACAGTAGGGAAAGCCCGAGAGAACTTGGAATCCGCAAAGTATCGCTCTAAAAAGTATTACGACAGGAAAACGAATGCTCAATCCTTTTCCGTCGGGGACAATGTGTATCTACTCAAAGAGCCGCGTAAAAGTAAGTTCGACGACGAATATTCCGGCCCGTACGAAATTGTGGAATGTATAAGCGATAGAAATGTAAGGATAAACTATAAGTCTGGTTCGCGAGTGGTCCATACGGACAAACTGAAACACGCCCCAACAGGACACCTCAGAGTGCAAAGTGTAACAGAGACGCGTTCGCCCCCACCCCAAACCCCAAACCCCACCACTCGGAACATAGGACAGCACCGGTATAAAACAGTGAGCGAGCTCCGAGACAACCCTCAGTCTGCATCCAACACCGCCAACATGAACATGACCGCACCACTTCTGATCTTCACTCTCATACGTACAGCCTCAGCAGTGATAGGCTACGACTGTGGAAGTTCGACCGTAAACGCGACTACGTTCTCCACAGTAGACAAACCGCTCTGCGAATTTTCCGATACCGAACCGACAGTCCAAAACGTCAGTATTCAGCTCCTCCAGATAGTCGACTTCGAGGAGACCACAACCTTCCAATGCAAAGTTGAAATAGATCGGACCATCTACTATTGCGGCATGCACTCCCACATGTCCGTAGTGAATAACGGCCGCCAACAGTACCTTCTCAACACTCCAAGAGACATATGCAAAACAATGCATAACTCAGGCGTACTTGTGCTACCGCCCAACAACCAATTAGTGGGACTAATGAGCAACAGCACCACCACGAGAAGTATTACACTGGCAGGTTCCATTCTGCAGGACGGAACATGCGGCGGAACTACGTATAGCGACCCTTTCGGCACTTGGAACCAAGTCATAGTGCAAGCAGTGATCAGAGTCACTCTCAAAAACTTCAGCGCCTCAACCAAAATCTCGACCAATGAGATACTCCTACCCACAGGACACCGGTGCACACTCGACAGGGAATACTGCACGGATCCGGAAGACGGATTCACCTTTTGGGACAGCATGCCTACCGACCAGTGCGCCTTCAACAAATATGAAGTCCTCTTCGATGGCAGATCTACCAAAGTCTTCACACCAAACCACAGCAACACTCCAACTTACACAGTGGCATCCGGCGACACCGTATTCGCACTCACGAGCACCGGCCGGACGCAGATCTGCGGCTACACGCTAATCCGGACCGAACACCCGAAGCTGCTCCTCCTAGAAACAGACAAAGAAGGAAAATTCAAATCAATTACCAAAACCAAGATCAATAGCCTGGACATATTCACTTACGTAAACACGAAATTCGTGTATGTCGAGAAGCACCTGCGGTCCCAAATCATCGCAATGTATAGAGACATCATCAACCAAAAATGCGCACTGGAACGCCAGGTCTTGAAGAATGTTATCTCACTAATCCACATATCACCGGCAGAAGTCGCCACAACATTGGTAAAAGAGCCCGGTTACATGGCCATTCCCGCCGGAGAAGCCATACACGTCGTCAAGTGCATACCCGTTCAGTGCGTCCTCAGGAAGACAGAGGAGTGCTACGACGAACTTCCCGTCACCTATAGAAACAATTCGTTCTTCCTGACACCACGCACGCATATCCTCACAAGAACAGGCACTAAAAGAGTATGCAACGAATTGATTCCACCGATCTACCAAATTCACGGGGCATGGTACAAGATTACGCCTCGACCAGTAGAGAGTATACCACCTCCGCCACTCCAGCCGATAACAACATCTGCATGGAAATACATTGACCCAACAAATCTTGCTACCGGAGGAATATACACACAGGAAGACATCCAAAAACTTAACGAGCACATCATGTTCCCTATCGAAAAGATGGCAGTAATAAATGCACTGGCACAAGGCGCATCAGGCAGATCGTACGCAGACGGATCCGTGAAACTGCACAATCTGATGGATGAGGACACCTTGAAACAGATCGCAGAATCAACTAGCAAGAAAATATGGGGCACCTTCATCGAATTCGGCTCCATAATGGCTGGGTTCATGGGAATATACTTGGCCATACGAATCATCAAACTTTGCATCAACACAATCCTCAACGGGATCGCTCTACACGCGGCCTACGGGTGGAGTCTCCAGCTCCACGCAGCATCGTGGAGTGCCCTGGCGCACTTCTGCCTTTACCTAAAGCACAAACAAAGTGTCAGTGAAGTGCCCCCCAAGTGTACCACGACCGAGTGTATCCCTTTAACAAGCGTTATAGTCGATAAGGAAGAGCAAACGGACTCAAAAACAAAGAACTCTAACGACTTTGAAAACTCTATCGAGCGTACTGATAAATACGTATCGTATAAGAAACGGTCTCTCCTCGCCGACTCAGACGAGGAAGAAAAATGACTATCATCATTTTTCTTTCTCCCAGGGGGGGAGGTGTTACGTCTCCCGACGTATTGATGTAACCATATAAATGCGGATTCGGCAAGCCAACGCCTTGCCGGGTCGAGCGCCGGGCGCTCGAAAAATTTTGGAAATAGGTGTCAAATTACGATGTAATTTTTAATTTACGATTTCAGGCCCGGGCCTTCAAATCGACCTAGCCATAAGAACATAGATTATATATATTAACCCGAACTAGTTATAGGAAGATATACTACATTCGAGCCCCTATCCTACGCTCTCCCGATACCCATCCTACCGTTCAACCCATTACCGACACCTCCACCAACGTTACCATACGAGTAATACCATAAGAAGCGTTCAAGCGTTTACCGACTCTTCCACTGATGTTACCATATGCGTAATACCGTAAGACGTGTGCAAGCGTTAGCTATAGAACACCAAAGACGCGCTCCGCTAGCCGACTCACCAGCATTCCCCGGCATCCCCACTCCGGAGGATTCCCCACCACACGGTACGCCCCACTCGTACCTCCCCGGAGCAGCAGCGCCCCCACAACCGAAGGAGGTCAGAGCACCAGCGAAGATCGTCAGTTCTACTCCCAGCTCCACCGAGGAACGACTTCCTCTGGAGACCTCCCCGCACTTTACTATTTCAACTCTACTCCCAGTCGTAGTTAATATTAGGAGTCTAAGTGTATCTTAATCTTGAATATATTCTTTAATACTTAGTTATTGTCGTACCCTTCAATCTTCAATCCTAACTTCTTCCCGGCAAAGGAAACGAGTGTCGCCTATGGTCGAACGGTTGTCTAAACCCTTTCTGACTGCCAAGTTAATATACGCACGGAGCTCACCCTGAATGCTCGGTATAGAGACTTGAGGCTTTCGGTTGGAACCTGACAACAGTCCTTCTAAGCGACATAAGCTCCCTATGCCAAAACGCGCCGGTCGTAAATATCAGCTCCGGAAGCTTTGCCGAAAAACCAGCGCGATCGCTGACGGCTCACGGAGATTCGACCGCCAACGAAACTACGAGGCCCGTATCATCGCCCAGCTTCAGCGAGCCGTGAGGCATCCATACGTCGAGCTGGTCCAGTGGAGCAAGCCCCGTCCGATCGACATAGACGATTCCACGTCTTATCCTCCAGTCTACGCGAAGGGAGACCCACGTCGAAGGCGCTACACGACGTTCATCTTGAAGCGAGCTGCACTCCGAGCCCTCGAGGTCGCCCGGTCTATCGACCCGATGTACTAGACCGTCCGGTGAGTGCCGTTTGTAAACTGCCTATTCGCGAACGCATGAGATCCCGGTAATACACCGAACGTACGAGTCGCGTGTGTACCCAAAGGTTTGCAACGTACGTCTTGATCCGCGGTATTCGTGCGAATATATATATATTTTCGGGAAACGACGCCGCGGGACGTAACAATCGTATGTTTTCGCGTTGATTTAAAGCTAATTCTTGTATTTCGCATGAATCTGAAGCTAAATTGTTCATTTCGCATGAATTTGAAGCTAAATTGTTTGTTTAAAGTCGCTATTTCTCACGAATTTGAAGCGAAATCGTGTATATCGCTTGATATTGAAGTTAAATCGTACGTTTCGCGTTGATTTAAAGCTAATTCGTGTATTTCGCATTAATCTGAAGCTAAATTGTTCATATCACATGAATTTGAAGCTAAATCGTTTGTTTAAAATCGCTATTTCGCACGAATTTGAAGCGAAATCGTGTATATCGCATGATATTTCTGCTAAATCGTATGTTCCGCGTTGATTTAGAGCTAATTCGTGTATTTCGCATTAATCTGAAGCTAAATTGTTCATATCACATGAATTTGAAGCTAAATCGTTTGTTTAAAATCGCTATTTCGAACGAATTTGAAGCGAAATCGTGTATATCGCATGATATTGAAGCTAAATCGTATGTTTCGCGTTGATTTAAAGCTAATTCGTGTATTTCGCATGAATCTGAAGCTAACTTGTTCATTTCGCATGAATTTGAAGCTAAATCGTTTGTTTAAAATCGCTATTTCGCACGAATTTGAAGCGAAATCGTGTATATCGCATGATATTTCTGCTAAATCGTATGTTCCGCGTTGATTTAGAGCTAATTCGTGTATTTCGCATTAATCTGAAGCTAAATTGTTCATATCACATGAATTTGAAGCTAAATCGTTTGTTTAAAATCGCTATTTCGAACGAATTTGAAGCGAAATCGTGTATATCGCATGATATTGAAGCTAAATCGTATGTTTCGCGTTGATTTAAAGCTAATTCGTGTATTTTGCATGAATCTGAAGCAAAATTGTTCATTTCGCATGAATTTGAAGCTAAATCGTTTGTTTAAAATCGCTATTTCGCAAGAATTTGAAGCGAAATCGTGTATATCGCATGATATTTCTGCTAAATCGTATGTTTCGCGTTGATTTAAAGCTAATTCGTGTATTTCGCATTAATCTGAAGCTAAATTGTTCATTTCGCATGAATTTGAAGCTAAATCGTTTGTTTAAAATCGCTATTTCGCACGAATTTGAAGCGAAATCGTGTGTTTCGCATGATATTGTCGATAAATCGTATGTTTCGCGTTGATTTAAAGCTAATTCGTGTATTTCGCATGAATCTGAAGCTAAATTGTTCATTTCGCATGAATTTGAAGCTACATCGTTTGTTTAAAATCGCAATTTCCCCCCGAATTTGAAGCGAAATCGTGTATATCGCTTGATATTGAAGTTAAATCGTATGTTTCGCGTTGATTTAAAGCTAATTCGTGTATTTCGCATGAATCTGAAGTTAAATAGTTCATATCACATGAATTTGAAGCTAAATCGTTTGTTTAAAATCGCTATTTCGCACGAATTTGAAGCGAAATCGTGTATATCGCATGATATTGAAGCTAAATCGTATGTTTCGCGTTGATTTAAAGCTAATTCGTGTATTTCGCATTAATCTGAAGCTAAATTGTTCATATCACATGAATTTTAAGCTAAATCGTTTGTTTAAAATCCATATTTCGCACGAATTTGAAGCGAAATCGTGTATATCGCATGATATTGAAGCTAAATCGTATGTTTCGCGTTGATTTAGAGCTAATTCGTGTATTTCGCATCAATCTGAAGCTAAATTGTTCATATCACATGAATTTGAAGCTAAATCGTTTGTTTAAAATCGCTATTTCTCACGAATTTGAAGCGAAATCGTGTATATCGCTTGATATTGAAGTTAAATCGTATGTTTCACGTTGATTTAAAGCTAATTCGTGTATTTCGCATGAATCTGAAGTTAAATAGTTCATATCACATGAATTTGAAGCTAAATCGTTTGTTTAAAATCGCTATTTCTCACGAATTTGAAGCGAAATCGTGTATATCGCATGATATTTCTGCTAAATCGTATGTTTCGCGTTGATTTAGTGCTAATTCGTGTATTTCGCATGAATCTGAAGTTAAATAGTTCATATCACATGAATTTGAAGCTAAATCGTTTGTTTAAAATCGCTATTTCTCACGAATTTGAAGCGAAATCGTGTATATCGCATGATATTTCTGCTAAATCGTATGTTTCGCGTTGATCTAAAGCTAATTCGTGTATTTCGCATGAATCTGAAGCTAAATTGTTCATTTCGCATGAATTTGAAGCTAAATTGTTTGTTTAAAATCGCTATTTCTCACGAATTTGAAGCGAAATCGTGTATATCGTTTGATGTTGAAGTTAAATCATATGTTTCGCGTTGATTTAAAGCTAATTCGTGTATTTCGCATTAATCTGAAGCTAAATTGTTCATTTCGCATGAATTTGAAGCTAAATTGTTTGTTTAAAGTCGCTATTTCTCACGAATTTGAAGCGAAATCGTGTATATCGCTTGATATTGAAGTTAAATCGTATGTTTCGCGTTGATTTAAAGCTAATTCGTGTATTTCGCATTAATCTGAAGCCAAATTGTTCATTTCGCATGAATTTGAAGCTAAATCTTTGTTTAAAATCTCTATTTCGCACGAATTTGAAGCGAAATCGTGTGTTTCGCATGATATTGACGATAAATCGTATGTTTCGCATTGATTTAAAGCTAATTCGTGTATTTCGCATGAATCTGAAGCTAAATTGTTCATTTCGCATGAATTTGAAGCTAAATCGTTTGTTTAAAATCGCTATTTCGCAAGAATTTGAAGCGAAATCGTGTATATCGCTTGATATTGAAGTTAAATCGTATGTTTCGCGTTGATTTAAAGCTAATTCGTGTATTTCGCATTAATCTGAAGCTAAATTGTTCATATCACATGAATTTGAAGCTAAATCGTTTGTTTAAAATTGCTATTTCGCACGAATTTGAAGCGAAATCGTGTATATCGCATGATATTGAAGCTAAATCGTATGTTTCGCGTTGATTTAAAGCTAATTCGTGTATTTCGCATGAATCTGAAGCTAAATTGTTCATTTCGCATGAATTTGAAGCTAAATTGTTTGTTTAAAATGGCTATTTCTCACGAATTTGAAGCGAAATCGTGTATATCGCTTGATATTGAAGTTAAATCGTATGTTTCGCGTTGATTTAAAGCTAATTAGTGTATTTCGCATGAATCTGAAGCTAAATTGTTCATTTCGCATGAATTTGAAGCTAAATGGTTTGTTTGAAATCGCTATTTCGCACGAATTTGAAGCGAAATCGTGTATATCGTTTGATATTGAAGCTAAATCGTATGTTTCGCGTTGAATTAAAGCTAATTCGTGTATTTCGCATTAATCTGAAGCTAAATTGTTCATTTCGCATGAATTTGAAGCTAAATCGTTTGTTGAAAATCGCTATTTCGCACGAATTTCAATCGAAATCGTGTGTTTCGCATGATATTGAATCTAAATCGTATGTTTCGCGTTGATTTAAAGCTAATTCGTGTATTTCGCATTAATCTGAAGCTAAATTGTTCATTTCGCATGAATTTGAAGCTAAATTGTTTGTTTAAAGTCGCTATTTCTCACGAATTTGAAGCGAAATCGTGTATATCGCTTGATATTGAAGTTAAATCGTATGTTTCGCGTTGATTTAAAGCTAATTCGTGTATTTCGCATTAATCTGAAGCTAAATTGTTCATATCACATGAATTTGAAGCTAAATCGTTTGTTTAAAATCGCTATTTCGCACGAATTTGAAGCGAAATCGTGTATATCGCATGATATTTCTGCTAAATCGTATGTTTCGCGTTGATTTAGAGCTAATTCGTGTATTTCGCATTAATCTGAAGCTAAATTGTTCATATCTGTTACGTCCCGCGGCGTCGTTTCCCGAAAAATATATATATTCGCACGAATACCGCGGATCAAGACGTACGTTGTAAACCTTTGGGTACACACGCGACTCGTACGTTCGGTGTATTACCGGGATCTCATGCGTTCGCGAATAGGCGGTTTACAAAAGGCACTCACCGGACGGTCTAGTACATCGGGTCGATAGACCGGGCGACCTCGAGGGCTCGGAGTGCGGCTTGCTTCAAGATGAACGTCGTGTAGCGCCTTCGACGTGGGTCTCCCTTCGCGTAGACTGGAGGGTAGGACGTGGTATCGTCTATGTCGATCGGACGGGGCTCGCTCCACTGGACCAGCTCGACGTATGGATGTCTCACGGCTCGCTGAAGCTGGGCGATGATACGGGCCTCGTAGTTTCGTTGGCGGTCGAATCTCCGTGAGACGTCAGTGATCGCGCTGGTTTTTCGGCAAAGCTTCCGAAGCTGATATTTACGACCGGCGCGTTTTGGCATAGGGAGCTTATGTCGCTTAGAAGGACTGTTGTCAGGTTCCAACCGAAAGCCACAAGTCTCTATACCGAGCATTCAGGGTGAGCTCCGTGCGTATATTAACTTGGCAGTCAGAAGGGTTTAGACAACCGTTCGACCATAGGCGACACTCGTTTCCTTTGCCGTGAAGAAGTTAGGATTGAAGATTGAAGGGTACGACAATAACTAAGTATTAAAGAATATATTCAAGATTAAGATACACTTAGACTCCTAATATTAACTACGACTGGGAGTAGAGTTGAAATAGTAAAGTGCGGGGAGGTCTCCAGAGGAAGTCGTTCCTCGGTGGAGCTGGGAGTAGAACTGACGATCTTCGCTGGTGCTCTGACCTCCTTCGGTTGTGGGGGCGCTGCTGCTCCGGGGAGGTACGAGTGGGGCGTACCGTGTGGTGGGGAATCCTCCGGAGTGGGGATGCCGGGGAATGCTGGTGAGTCGGCTAGCGGAGCGCGTCTTTGGTGTTCTATAGCTAACGCTTGCACACGTCTTACGGTATTACGCATATGGTAACATCAGTGGAAGAGTCGGTAAACGCTTGAACGCTTCTTATGGTATTACTCGTATGGTAACGTTGGTGGAGGTGTCGGTAATGGGTTGAACGGTACGATGTAATTTGACACCTATTTCCAAAATTTTTCGAGCGCCCGGCGCTCGACCCGGCAAGGCGTTGGCTTGCCGAATCCGCATTTATATGGTTACATCAATACGTCGGGAGACGTAACACCTCCCCCCCTGGGAGAAAGAAAAATGATGATAGTCATTTTTCTTCCTCGTCTGAGTCGGCGAGGAGAGACCGTTTCTTATACGATACGTATTTATCAGTACGCTCGATAGAGTTTTCAAAGTCGTTAGAGTTCTTTGTTTTTGAGTCCGTTTGCTCTTCCTTATCGACTATAACGCTTGTTAAAGGGATACACTCGGTCGTGGTACACTTGGGGGGCACTTCACTGACACTTTGTTTGTGCTTTAGGTAAAGGCAGAAGTGCGCCAGGGCACTCCACGATGCTGCGTGGAGCTGGAGACTCCACCCGTAGGCCGCGTGTAGAGCGATCCCGTTGAGGATTGTGTTGATGCAAAGTTTGATGATTCGTATGGCCAAGTATATTCCCATGAACCCAGCCATTATGGAGCCGAATTCGATGAAGGTGCCCCATATTTTCTTGCTAGTTGATTCTGCGATCTGTTTCAAGGTGTCCTCATCCATCAGATTGTGCAGTTTCACGGATCCGTCTGCGTACGATCTGCCTGATGCGCCTTGTGCCAGTGCATTTATTACTGCCATCTTTTCGATAGGGAACATGATGTGCTCGTTAAGTTTTTGGATGTCTTCCTGTATGTATATTCCTCCGGTAGCAAGATTTGTTGGGTCAATGTATTTCCATGCAGATGTTGTTATCGGCTGGAGTGGCGGAGGTGGTATACTCTCTACTGGTCGAGGCGTAATCTTGTACCATGCCCCGTGAATTTGGTAGATCGGTGGAATCAATTCGTTGCATACTCTTTTAGTGCCTGTTCTTGTGAGGATATGCGTGCGTGGTGTCAGGAAGAACGAATTGTTTCTATAGGTGACGGGAAGTTCGTCGTAGCACTCCTCTGTCTTCCTGAGGACGCACTGAACGGGTATGCACTTGACGACGTGTATGGCTTCTCCGGCGGGAATGGCCATGTAACCGGGCTCTTTTACCAATGTTGTGGCGACTTCTGCCGGTGATATGTGGATTAGTGAGATAACATTCTTCAAGACCTGGCGTTCCAGTGCGCATTTTTGGTTGATGATGTCTCTATACATTGCGATGATTTGGGACCGCAGGTGCTTCTCGACATACACGAATTTCGTGTTTACGTAAGTGAATATGTCCAGGCTATTGATCTTGGTTTTGGTAATTGATTTGAATTTTCCTTCTTTGTCTGTTTCTAGGAGGAGCAGCTTCGGGTGTTCGGTCCGGATTAGCGTGTAGCCGCAGATCTGCGTCCGGCCGGTGCTCGTGAGTGCGAATACGGTGTCGCCGGATGCCACTGTGTAAGTTGGAGTGTTGCTGTGGTTTGGTGTGAAGACTTTGGTAGATCTGCCATCGAAGAGGACTTCATATTTGTTGAAGGCGCACTGGTCGGTAGGCATGCTGTCCCAAAAGGTGAATCCGTCTTCCGGATCCGTGCAGTATTCCCTGTCGAGTGTGCACCGGTGTCCTGTGGGTAGGAGTATCTCATTGGTCGAGATTTTGGTTGAGGCGCTGAAGTTTTTGAGAGTGACTCTGATCACTGCTTGCACTATGACTTGGTTCCAAGTGCCGAAAGGGTCGCTATACGTAGTTCCGCCGCATGTTCCGTCCTGCAGAATGGAACCTGCCAGTGTAATACTTCTCGTGGTGGTGCTGTTGCTCATTAGTCCCACTAATTGGTTGTTGGGCGGTAGCACAAGTACGCCTGAGTTATGCATTGTTTTGCATATGTCTCTTGGAGTGTTGAGAAGGTACTGTTGGCGGCCGTTATTCACTACGGACATGTGGGAGTGCATGCCGCAATAGTAGATGGTCCGATCTATTTCAACTTTGCATTGGAAGGTTGTGGTCTCCTCGAAGTCGACTATCTGGAGGAGCTGAATACTGACGTTTTGGACTGTCGGTTCGGTATCGGAAAATTCGCAGAGCGGTTTGTCTACTGTGGAGAACGTAGTCGCGTTTACGGTCGAACTTCCACAGTCGTAGCCTATCACTGCTGAGGCTGTACGTATGAGAGTGAAGATCAGAAGTGGTGCGGTCATGTTCATGTTGGCGGTGTTGGATGCAGACTGAGGGTTGTCTCGGAGCTCGCTCACTGTTTTATACCGGTGCTGTCCTATGTTCCGAGTGGTGGGGTTTGGGGTTTGGGGTGGGGGCGAACGCGTCTCTGTTACACTTTGCACTCTGAGGTGTCCTGTTGGGGCGTGTTTCAGTTTGTCCGTATGGACCACTCGCGAACCAGACTTATAGTTTATCCTTACATTTCTATCGCTTATACATTCCACAATTTCGTACGGGCCGGAATATTCGTCGTCGAACTTACTTTTACGCGGCTCTTTGAGTAGATACACATTGTCCCCGACGGAAAAGGATTGAGCATTCGTTTTCCTGTCGTAATACTTTTTAGAGCGATACTTTGCGGATTCCAAGTTCTCTCGGGCTTTCCCTACTGTTTCGGAGATTCTTGATTGAAGATTTTCTAAATATTTGTTGTATGACTCGTCTGACGAGTCGTGCATTGCGGTATTTGCTGAGGGAGTCCTAGCTATTGTACCGAAGACAAGCTCGTGAGGGGTGAACAGTGTGCCTTCGTGCGTACTCGTGTTATATGAGAAGGTTGCGAACGGCAGCCACTCGTCCCAGTTTCCCTTCGTTATGTACTGTTTCAGATATTCCGTTAAAACGTGGTGAGAACGTTCTACTGAGCCGTTGCTTTGGGGTCTGAACGCGGTTGTTTTGAATTGTGTGATCTTGAATCGCTTGGCTACATTTCTCATGAGAGAACTGAGGAAATTCGTTCCTTGATCAGTCAGTATACCCTTTGGCGCGCCGAAACGGCAAATAAATTCCTGGGTAAACGCATTCGCGATTTCTATCGCGTTCGCGTTTCTTAGTGGGATGGCTAGGGAGTATTTTGTGAGGAGGTCTTGGATTGTTAAGATGTAGGAGAAGTCGTTAGGTGAAGTGGGAAGCGGGCCTACGATATCCATTGAAACTTTCTCGAAAGCGCTACCGGGCGTGTCAGTTATCGTCATGGGTTGTCTTGTTTTAACGCGGACTAATTTTTTTCGTTGGCATGATTCACACGAATTTACGAATTCTTGGACTTCTTTTTTGAGTGTGGGCCAAAAATATCTTTCCCTGATTCTCCTGTACGTTTTCGTAATGCCTTTGTGTCCCGCGAAGGCTGAGTCGTGGTTTTCAGATATTATGGAGGATCGATCGTTGATCGGGGGTATCCGAACTTCGTTACCGCAGGCGAAAATTTGTGTGTTGGTGTTTGAAAATAGTTCTAAGAGAATTTTGTAAATGCTAATCCAGGGTGTCTCGTCTATTGATATCTTTGATATGCTAAAGGAATCGAGTTGTAGTTCGGTCACGACGTCCAGTATTGATCTGAGAGACTCTGTTATGTTTTCGTGCGAGGCCGCGTGATGTTTTGTGGATTTTATGGGGAGTAGGATTAATTTCTTCTTTCCGGAGTTCAATACTTTTGCCCTGGACAACGTTAGGTTTTCGAGTGGTGGTATTCTACCGGCTGAGAACAGATCTACTGCCCCGGGGTCCACGGGTTGGCCGTCCATTGTTATGAACGCCACCAGGTTATCGTCGCGCATAATCAACCGGTCGCGTGTATGCACGAACGTTCTTCTATTTGGTTTCGCGGGGTGGTTGTATTGTTCGAATATGTTCTCGCTACTGTCGGTTTCCGATTGTGATTCGGGGCTGGACGTGACTGCTCTGTTGGTGGGCGTGTCCACTGTTATCGTAGGAGAGCGAGGAGTGTGCGGAGGGGAATGGGCGGTTGGGGATTGGTGAGATGAAGGCGAGGCGTTGGGTGAAAATGGCAGATCTTTTCGTGAAGATGGCGGGCTAGGTGGCGGTTGGTTGGGGCGGGGAGTGGAAGGAACATTTCGCGATGGTGGCCGTCGGCCGAGGATTGGTGACGGGTTCTGTGGGGTGGGTGGAAGGGGTCGCGGTGGTCGTTTAACGGCGTCGAACATGTCGGAGGACCCAGAGCCAGAGGACATTGGAAGGGTGCTCACGGGGTTGCGTGAAAGCGCGTCTGCGTTTAAATTGGTTTTTCCTGTTTTGTAAGTGATCCGGTAATCGAACTCGGCCAGTTTCAGGCGCCAACGGAGCAGCCTGGACGTAGGGTCTTTGACTGAGTTCATCCACACGAGTGGCTGATGATCTGTGATTAGGTTGAATTTGTGGCCGTAGATGTATGGCCGGAAATATTGCGTACAGTAAATGATGGCTAGGCACTCCTTCTCGATGGTTGAGTAATTTAATTCTGCACCGTGAAGTAGGCGAGATGCGTACGCGATGGGACGACCTTTCCCCTGTTCTCCCTGGCTAAGAATGCCGCCTATGGCGTACCCCGAAGCATCTGTTGTTATGTTAAATTCTTTAGAGAAATCTGGATACTGTAATAGCGGCTCCGTGGTCAACACTTCTCGTAACGTGTGAAAGGCGTTTTCCTGTTGTTGACCCCAAACGAACTTGGTGTCCTTTTTTAGCAGCGTGGTTAGTGGTTTCGAGATGTTTGAAAAGTTTTTGATAAATCGTCTGTAATAGCCCGACAGACCAAGGAACTCGCGAAGGCTCTTTACGTTTTTGGGTTTGGGGAATTCTTTGACCGCAATAATTTTCTGTGGACAGGGCTTAACTCCGTCTTCCCCTATTATGTGGCCGAGGTACGCTACCTCGCGGTGCAAAAATCCGCATTTCGACGGTTGTAGTTTAAGGTTCGCGTCCCGCAACCTTTGGGCAAGCTTGTTGAACTTGGACTTGTGCTCTGATAAACTTCTCGCGTAGATAACTATGTCATCCAGGTACACGAAGAGCTCCGTGCCCTGGAGACCCGATAAAATATTGTCCATTAGCCTCTGAAAGGTGGCGGGGGCGTTCCGTAGGCCGAAGGGCATCCTTTTGAACTCGTAGTGTCCGTAAGGGGTTGAGAATGCCGTTTTCGCCGCGTCTTCGGGTTCCATTTCGATCTGGTGGAACCCGCTGGCCAAATCGAAAACGCTAAAATATTTTGCACTGCCGAGTTGATCTAAGATTTCTAGGATGCTTGGTAACGGGTAGGCATCCGGGATCGACTTTTCGTTTAAAGACCTGAAATCGACTACCATACACCACCTTTTGTTCCCGTCGGCGTCGGGTTTCTTCGGGACAATCCACAAAGGGCTATTGAATGGTGACTTGGAAGGAGCTACGATATTTTGTTCCAACAGCTCCTTCATCTGGTTATTGATTTCCTCTTTGTGGATTGGAGGGTATCTATACTGTTTTACATGTACGGGTATTTCGTCGGTTGTTATAATTTTATGTTTTACCGCGTTAGTCTTTCCCAGAGGCTCACCCGGGAGGTGGAAGACGTCGTGGTATTCGTAAATGATTTGGTCGACGTGTGATCTCTCCTCTTTGCTGAGATGACTCGTACTTATTATGTCGGTGATCTCTTTACGTCGCGAGTTAGGAGAGCTGGATTCGAAGTATTGAGCAACTGAATGAATTGAAATTGAATTGGTCTCGCGTGATTCCGCGGTATACTCGATGCCTTCCACCTCCTCCAGCTCCATGGTCGGCATGGGGAGGTCGACAGCCTTGTCCGAAGTGTTTACGCAGTTAACGAATGCTTTTCCGTTAGAGATTTTGACTAAGCAATGCGGCACCATCACGCCTGGTGTTAATTCGCATTTTCTAATGTAGCCTATTTCCGGGCCGGTGGCGTTCACCGCGATACACGCGCTCGCGCGTGGTCCGATAATACACCTATCTGCTGATAAAAACGAGAATTTATTTCCGTTCCAGACCAGGCTTTTGGTTCTGAACGATATCTCTGCCTCTCCCGAGAGGAATGCTGCTCCCAAAATTCCGTCCGCAGGAATTGGGAACGTATCAGGCACCACGTGGAATTCCACCACTGCATTTGCTATGTTGACGGTGGTAGAACCCAGGGTTGCAACGCTTTCGTCAGTGATCCCCGATATATTAATACTATTCGCGACATCTACGACTATGCTTGGGTTAAGGAGCGATGCCTTGATTATATTCGGCTCGGCTCCAGTGTCGATCATAAATTTTCCGGTGGAAGGAAAGTCGGGGGACGAAACCATTACGTGTGGCACTTTGGTATCGGGGCTTAATGTGACTCGCGACACTCTTCCTCTGGTACAGTGTGTTCGCTCGATAACGTCCGGATCGATTGTGGGCGCGAGTTTTCGGTTACCTCCCGTCGCGGGTTCGGGTGAGACGGGAGGGGCCTCCCGTTTCCCTGCTGTTCGCGTATGCGGTTGTTGTACTCTCGCTTGCGACATTCGTGAATGTCGTGTCCCGGCGTCTTGCAGTAATTGCAAAATTTCTGCTGGTTTCGCGGGTATGAAGAGGAATTACCTTCGCGTCTGGGTGGAGGTATGTATACGTCGCGGCTTGGTGTGGCGTAATTGCTGCGCGGTCGTTCGTAAGAGTCGTTGGTGGGAACTCGACGGTCGGGCTGCGGTGGCGTATCGCGATAAGGTGAGCGCGGCGGTTCGTGGGAACGCGCCTCGCGGAACGGTGCGGGCGACGGTGACCGATATCGGCTTATCTCGGCGCGGATGTTTGGTCTGGTGTCGCGTTGGGTTTCGCCCCGGTTATCGCAGAACCGAACCTCGCGGATGTTATGCTTCTCGTATCTCACCTTATCGAGCTCTAGTTCCTTAAAGACGCTTATCGCTTCGTCATACACGCGGTGGAGAGGTTTATCTCTAAGGGGCCTGAGCTGCGACCGAATCGTGGGAACTGATCCGCGGATGAGGCAGTCCCTCGTGAAGTCATCTATTTCAAATATATCGGTGCGGCTTCTGTTGCAATCGATTATTGCATCGCGCAGATCTTTGACGCGACTAATGTAGTCTAATATGTGTTCGTTCGGACGCATGAAAATATTCGACAACTCTCCGCGATAGTGGTCGACAGTGTGGCATGATCCGAAAACGTTTTTCAATCTGTCGCAGACTCCCGAGACTGTTCTTATAGGCCAGTCTTCTATTGCAATGTATGCGCGTCCGCGTAATTTACTGACTATTAATTTTGCGAGAGTACCTTCCGCGTGTGGAGGAATCAGGGTCCTGGCTCGGAGGCACGTGCGAGTGAATTGGAGGACCGGCGGTTGAGATCCGTCGAACGTGGGTATGGATTCGGCCGCGGCCTTCAATGTTAGTCCGGAATTTTCTGGTTCGGGCATACTGCCTGTGTTCTGATTCGTTATTTCTGAGGCGCCCGAAGAAAGGGGGTTTTGTACGCGCGTTGCTTCGGTTTTTAAGATTTCGAGTTGTTCGCGTAATTGGGCGTTCTCGTTGTGGATGGCTTCGCGGTCTAGGTCCATCTCTGACTGCGCTAGGGATACTTGAGATTGAAATTCCTCCTTTTTCCTCTCTAAGCTATCAGCTTGTTCTAGGAGGCGAGCCTCTTTATTAGCGAGGGACTTCTGGATCGCGAATAATTCGTCCTGCGTTAACTGTTTGGACTTGAGGTCGTATGTTTGCGAGCGCGTAGAAACCGCTGGAGGATTCGCGGGCATCATGAGAGGTTTAGCGATCCCACCGCTGCCACCAAATTGTTACGTCCCGCGGCGTCGTTTCCCGAAAAATATATATATATTCGCACGAATACCGCGGATCAAGACGTACGTTGCAAACCTTTGGGTACACACGCGACTCGTACGTTCGGTGTATTACCGGGATCTCATGCGTTCGCGAATAGGCGGTTTACAAAAGGCACTCACCGGACGGTCTAGTACATCGGGTCGATAGACCGGGCGACCTCGAGGGCTCGGAGTGCGGCTTGCTTCAAGATGAACGTCGTGTAGCGCCTTCGACGTGGGTCTCCCTTCGCGTAGACTGGAGGGTAGGACGTGGTATCGTCTATGTCGATCGGACGGGGCTCGCTCCACTGGACCAGCTCGACGTATGGATGTCTCACGGCTCGCTGAAGCTGGGCGATGATACGGGCCTCGTAGTTTCGTTGGCGGTCGAATCTCCGTGAGCCGTCAGCGATCGCGCTGGTTTTTCGGCAAAGCTTCCGAAGCTGATATTTACGACCGGCGCGTTTTGGCATGGGGAGCTTATGTCGCTTAGAAGGACTGTTGTCAGGTTCCAACCGAAAGCCTCAAGTCTCTATACCGAGCATTCAGGGTGAGCTCCGTGCGTATATTAACTTGGCAGTTAGAAGGGTTTAGACAACCGTTCGACCATAGGCGACACTCGTTTCCTTTGCCGTGAAGAAGTTAGGATTGAAGATTGAAGGGTACGACAATAACTAAGTATTAAAGAATATATTCAAGATTAAGATACACTTAGACTCCTAATATTAACTACGACTGGGAGTAGAGTTGAAATAGTAAAGTGCGGGGAGGTCTCCAGAGGAAGTCGTTCCTCGGTGGAGCTGGGAGTAGAACTGACGATCTTCGCTGGTGCTCTGACCTCCTTCGGTTGTGGGGGCGCTGCTGCTCCGGGGAGGTACGAGTGGGGCGTACCATGTGGTGGGGAATCCTCCGGAGTGGGGATGCCGGGGAATGCTGGTGAGTCGGCTAGTGGAGCGCGTCTTTGGTGTTCTATAGCTAACGCTTGCACACGTCTTATGGTATTACGCATATGGTAACAACAGTGGAAGAGTCGGTAAACGCTTGAACGCTTCTTATGGTATTACTCGTATGGTAACGTTGGCGGAGGTGTCGGTAATGGGTTGAACGGTAGGATGGGTATCGGGAGAGCGTAGGATAGGGGCTCGAATGTAGTATATCTTCCTATAATTAGTTCGGGTTAATATATATAATCTATGTTCTTATGGCTAGGTCGATTTGAAGGCCCGGGCCTGAAAAGGGTGTCAAATTACGATGTAATTGACGCCTTGTCGACCCGGCAAGGCGTTGGCTTGCCGAATCCGCATTTATATGGTTACATCAATACGTCGGGAGACGTAACACTTCACATTCATGTGATATGAACTATTTAACTTCAGATTCATGCGAAATACACGAATTAGCTTTAAATCAACGCGAAACATACGATGTAACTTCAATATCATGCGAAACACACGATTTCGATTCAAATTCGTGCGAAATAGAGATCTTAAACAAACGATTTAACTTCAAATTCATGTGATATGAACAATCTAGCTTCAGATTAATGCGAAATACACGAATTAGCTCTAAATCAACGCGAAACATACGATTTAGCAGAAATATCATGCGATATACACGATTTCGCTTCAAATTCTTGCGAAATAGCGATTTTAAACAAACGATTTAGCTTCAAATTCATGTGATATGAACTATTTAACTTCAGATTCATGCGAAATACACGAATTAGCTTTAAATCAACGCGAAACATACGATGTAACTTCAATATCATGCGAAACACACGATTTCGATTCAAATTCGTGCGAAATAGAGATCTTAAACAAACGATTTAGCTTCAAATTCATGCGAAATGAACAATTTAGCTTCAGATTCATGCGAAATACACGAATTAGCTTTAAATCAACGCGATACATACGATTTAGCTTCAATATCATGCGATATACACGATTTCGCTTCAAATTCGTGCGAAATAGCGATTTTAAACAAACGATTTAGCTTCAAATTCATGTGATATGAACAATTTAGCTTCAGATTAATGCGAAATACAAGAATTAGCTTTAAATCAACGCGAAACATACGATTTAACTTCAATATCAAGCGATATACACGATTTCGCTTCAAATTCGTGCGAAATAGCGATTTTAAACAAACAATTTAGCTTCAAATTCATGCGAAATGAACAATTTAGCTTCAGATTCATGCTAAATACACGAATTAGCTTTAAATCAACGCGAAACATACGATTTAGCTTCAATATCATGCGATATACACGATTCCGCTTCAAATTCGTGCGAAATAGCGATTTTAAACAAACGACTTAGCTTCAAATTCATGTGATATGAACTATTTAACTTCAGATTCATGCGAAATACACGAATTAGCTTTAAATCAACGCGAAACATACGATTTAACTTCAATATCAAGCGAAATACACGATTTCGCTTCAAATTCGGGGGGAAATAGCGATTTTAAACAAACGATTTAGCTTCAAATTCATTTCGAAATGAACAATTTAGCTTCAGATTCATGCGAAATACACGAATTAGCTTTAAATCAACGCGAAACATACGATCTAGCTTCAATATCATGCGATATACACGATTCGCTTCAAATTCGTGCGAAATAGCGATTTTAAACAAACGATTTAGCTTCAAATTCATGTGATATGAACAATTTAGCTCCAGATTAATGCGAAATACACGAATTAGCTTTAAATCAACGCGAAACATACGATGTAACTACAATATCATGCGAAACACACGATTTCGCTTCAAATTCGTGCGAAATAGCGATTTTAAACAAACGATTTAGCTTCAAATTCATGCGAAATGAACAATTTAGCTTCAGATTAATGCGAAATACACGAATTAGCTTTAAATCAGCGCGAAACATACGATTTAGATTCAATATCATGCGAAACACACGATTTCGATTGAAATTCGTGCGAAATAGCGATTTTCAACAAACGATTTAGCTTCAAATTCATGCGAAATGAACAATTTAGCTTCAGATTCATGCTAAATACACGAATTAGCTCTAAATCAACGCGAAACATACGATTTAGCTTCAATATCATGCGATATACACGATTTCGCTTCAAATTCTTGCGAAATAGCGATTTTAAACAAACGATTTAGCTTCAAATTCATGTGATATGAACTATTTAGCTTCAGATTCATGCGAAATACACGAATTAGCTTTAAATCAACGCGAAACATACGATCTAGCTTCAATATCATGCGATATACACGATTTCGCTTCAAATTCGTGCGAAATAGCGATTTTAAACAAACGATTTAGCTTCAAATTCATGTGATATGAACAATTTAGCTCCAGATTGATGCGAAATACACGAATTAGCTTTAAATCAACGCGATACATACGATGTAACTTCAATATCATGCGAAACACACGATTTCGCTTCAAATTCGTGCGAAATAGCGATTTTAAACAAACGATTTAGCTTCAAATTCATGCGAAATGAACAATTTAGCTTCAGATTAATGCGAAATACACGAATTAGCTTTAAATCAACGCGAAACATACGATTTAGCAGAAATATCATGCGATATACACGATTTCGCTTCAAATTCTTGCGAAATAGCGATTTTAAACAAACGATTTAGCTTCAAATTCATGCGAAATGAACAATTTTGCTTCAGATTCATGCAAAATACAAGCTTTAAATCAACGCGAAACATACGATTATCGACAATATCATGCGAAACACACGATTTCGCTTCAAATTCGTGCGAAATAGAGAATTTAAACAAAGATTTAGCTTCAAATTCATGCGAAATGAACAATTTAGCTTCAGATTAATGCGAAATACACGAATTAGCTTTAAATCAACGCGAAACATACGATTTAGCAGAAATATCATGCGATATACACGATTTTCGCTTCAAATTCGTGAGAAATAGCGATTTTAAACAAACGATTTAGCTTCAAATTCATGCGAAATGAACAATTTAGCTTCAGATTCATGCGAAATACACGAATTAGCTCTAAATCAACGCGAAACATACGATTTAGCTTCAATATCATGCGATATACACGATTTCGCTTCAAATTCGTGCGAAATAGCGATTTTAAACAAACGATTTAGCTTCAAATTCATGTGATATGAACAATTTAGCTTCAGATTAATGCGAAATACACGAATTAGCTTTAAATCAACGCGAAACATACGATTTAGCAGAAATATCATGCGATATACACGATTTCGCTTCAAATTCGTGCGAAATAGCGATTTTAAACAAACGATTTAGCTTCAAATTCATGCGAAATGAACAATTTAGCTTCAGATTCATGCGAAATACACGAATTAGCTCTAAATCAACGCGAAACATACGATTTAGCAGAAATATCATGCGATATACACGATTTCGCTTCAAATTCGTGCGAAATAGCGATTTTAAACAAACGATTTAGCTTCAAATTCATGTGATATGAACAATTTGGCCTTCAGATTAATGCGAAATACACGAATTAGCTCTAAATCAACGCGAAACATACGATTTAGCAGAAATATCATGCGATATACACGATTTCGCTTCAAATTCTTGCGAAATAGCGATTTTAAACAATCGATTTAGCTTCACATTCATGTGATTATGAACTATTTAACTTCAGATTCATGCGAAATACACGAATTAGCTTTAAATCAACGCGAAACATACGATGTAACTTCAATATCAAGCGATATACACGATTTCGCTTCAAATTCGGGCGAAATAGCGATTTTAAACAACGATTTAGCTTCAAATTCATGTGATATGAACAATTTAGCTCCAGATTAATGCGAAATACACGAATTAGCTTTAAATCAACGCGAAACATACGATTTAGCAGAAATATCATGCGATATACACGATTTCGCTTCAAATCCTTGCGAAATAGCGATTTTAAACAAACGATTTAGCTTCAAATTCATGTGATATGAACAATCTAGCTTCAGATTAATGCGAAATACACGAATTAGCTCTAAATCAACGCGAAACATACGATTTAGCAGAAATATCATGCGATATACACGATTTCGCTTCAAATTCTTGCGAAATAGCGATTTTAAACAAACGATTTAGCTTCAAATTCATGTGATATGAACTATTTAACTTCAGATTCATGCGAAATACACGAATTAGCTTTAAATCAACGCGAAACATACGATGTAACTTCAATATCATGCGAAACACACGATTTCGATTCAAATTCGTGCGAAATAGAGATCTTAAACAAACGATTTAGCTTCAAATTCATGCGAAATGAACAATTTAGCTTCAGATTCATGCGAAATACACGAATTAGCTTTAAATCACGCGATACATACGATTTAGCTTCAATATCATGCGATATACACGATTTCGCTTTCAAATTCGTGCGAAATAGCGATTTTAAACAAACGATTTAGCTTCAAATTCATGTGATATGAACAATTTAGCTTCAGATTAATGCGAAATACACGAATTAGCTTTAAATCAACGCGAAACATACGATTTAGCTTCAATATCAAACGATATACACGATCTCGCTTCAAATTCGAGCGAAATAGCGATTTTAAACAAACAATTTAGCTTCAAATTCATGCGAAATGAACAATTTAGCTTCAGATTCATGCTAAATACACGAATTAGCTTTAAATCAACGCGAAACATACGATTTAGCTTCAATATCATGCGATATACACGATTTCGCTTCAAATTCGTGCGAAATAGCGATTTTAAACAAACGACTTAGCTTCAAATTCATGTGATATGAACTATTTAACTTCAGATTCATGCGAAATACACGAATTAGCTTTAAATCAACGCGAAACATACGATTTAACTTCAATATCAAGCGAAATACACGATTTCGCTTCAAATTCGGGGGGAAATAGCGATTTTAAACAAACGATTTAGCTTCAAATTCATTCGAAATGAACAATTTAGCTTCAGATTCATGCGAAATACACGAATTAGCTTTAAATCAACGCGAAACATACGATCTAGCTTCAATATCATGCGATATACACGATTTCGCTTCAAATTCGTGCGAAATAGCGATTTTAAACAAACGATTTAGCTTCAAATTCATGTGATATGAACAATTTAGCTCCAGATTAATAAGAAATACACGAATTAGCTTTAAATCAACGCGAAAACATACGATGTAACTACAATATCATGCGAAACACACGATTTCGCTTCAAATTCGTGCGAAATAGCGATTTTAAACAAACGATTTAGCTTCAAATTCATGCGAAATGAACAATTTAGCTTCAGATTAATGCGAAATACACGAATTAGCTTTAAATCAGCGCGAAACATACGATTTAGATTCAATATCATGCGAAACACACGATTTCGATTGAAATTCGTGCGAAATAGCGATTTTCAACAAACGATTTAGCTTCAAATTCATGCGAAATGAACAATTAGCTTCAGATTCATGCTAAATACACGAATTAGCTTTAAATCAACGCGAAACATACGATTTAGCTTCAATATCATGCGATATACACGATTTCGCTTCAAATTCTTGCGAAATAGCGATTTTAAACAAACGATTTAGCTTCAAATTCATGTGATATGAACTATTTAGCTTCAGATTCATGCGAAATACACGAATTAGCTTTAAATCAACGCGAAACATACGATCTAGCTTCAATATCATGCGATATACACGATTAAGCTTCAAATTCGTGCGAAATAGCGATTTTAAACAAACGATTTAGCTTCAAATTCATGTGATATGAACAATTTAGCTCCAGATTGATGCGAAATACACGAATTAGCTTTAAATCAAAGCGAAACATACGATGTAACTTCAATATCATGCGAAACACACGATTTCGCTTCAAATTCGTGCGAAATAGCGATTTTAAACAAACGATTTAGCTTCAAATTCATGCGAAATGAACAATTTAGCTTCAGATTAATGCGAAATACACGAATTAGCTTTAAATCAACGCGAAACATACGATTTAGCAGAAATATCATGCGATATACACGATTTCGCTTCAAATTCTTGCGAAATAGCGATTTTAAACAAACGATTTAGCTTCAAATTCATGCGAAATGAACAATTTTGCTTCAGATTCATGCAAAATACACGAATTAGCTTTAAATCAACGCGAAACATACGAATTTATCGACAATATCATGCGAAACACACGATTCGCTTCAAATTCGTGCGAAATAGAGAATTTAAACAAAGATTTAGCTTCAAATTCATGCGAAATGAACAATTTAGCTTCATATTAATGCGAAATACACGAATTAGCTTTAAATCAACGCGAAACATACGATTTAGCAGAAATATCATGCGATATACACGATTTCGCTTCAAAT
>NW_027477243.1:0-86871 GCF_051020955.1 Megalopta genalis
TGTGATATGAACAATTTAGCTTCAGATTAATGCGAAATACACGAATTAGCTTTAAATCAACGCGAAACATACGATTTAGCTTCAATATCATGCGATATACACGATTTCGCTTCAAATTCGTGCGAAATAGCGATTTTAAACAAACGATTTAGCTTCAAATTCATGTGATATGAACAATTTAGCTTCAGATTAATGCGAAATACACGAATTAGCTTTAAATCAACGCGAAACATACTATTTAGCTTCAATATCATGCGATATACACTATTTCGCTTCAAATTCGTGCGAAATAGCGATTTTAAACAAACGATTTAGCTTCAAATTCGTTCGAAATAGCGATTTTAAACAAACGATTTAGCTTCAAATTCATGCGAAATGAACTATTTAACTTCATATTCATGCGAAATACACGAATTAGCTTTAAATCAACGCGAAACATACGATTTAGCTTCAATATCATGCGAAACACACGATTTCGCTTCAAATTCGTGCGAAATAGCGATTTTAAACAAACGATTTAGCTTCAAATTCATGTGATATGAACAATTTAGCTTCAGATTAATGCGAAATACACGAATTAGCTTTAAATCAACGCGAAACATACGATTTAGCAGAAATATCATCCGATATACACGATTTCGCTTCAAATTCGTGAGAAATAGCGATTTTAAACAAACGATTTAGCTTCAAATTCATGCGAAATGAACAATTTAGCTTCAGATTCATGCGAAGTACACGAATTAGCTTTAAATCAACGCGAAACATACGATTTAGCTTCAATATCAAGCGATATACACGATTTCGCTTCAAATTCGTGAGAAATAGCGATTTTAAACAAACGATTTAGCTTCAAATTCATGCGAAATGAACAATTTAGCTTCAGATTCATGCGAAATACACGAATTAGCTTTAAATCAACGCGAAACATACGATTTAGCAGAAATATCATGCGATATACACGATTTCGCTTCAAATTCCTGCGAAATAGCGATTTTAAACAAACGATTTAGCTTCAAATTCATGTGATATGAACAATTTAGCTTCAGATTAATGCGAAATACACGAATTAGCTTTAAATCAACGCGAAACATACGATTTAGCAGAAATATCATCCGATATACACGATTTCGCTTCAAATTCGTGAGAAATAGCTATTTTAAACAAACGATTTAGCTTCAAATTCATGCGAAATGAACAATTTAGCTTCAGATTCATGCGAAATACACGAATTAGCTTTAAATCAACGCGAAACATACGATTTAACTTCAATATCAAGCGATATGCACGATTTCGCTTCAAATTCGTGAGAAATAGCGATTTTAAACAAACGATTTAGCTTCAAATTCATGCGAAATGAACAATTTAGCTTCAGATTCATGCGAAATACACGAATTAGCTTTAAATCAACGCGAAACATACGATTTAGCTTCAATATCATGCGATATACACGATTTCGCTTCAAATTCGTGCGAAATAGCGATTTTAAACAAACGATTTAGCTTCAAATTCATGTGATATGAACAATTTAGCTTCAGATTAATGCGAAATACACGAATTAGCTTTAAATCAACGCGAAACATACGATTTAGCTTCAATATCATGCGATATACACGATTTCGCTTCAAATTCGTGCGAAATAGCGATTTTAAACAAACGATTTAGCTTCAAATTCATGTGATATGAACAATTTAGCTTCAGATTAATGCGAAATACACGAATTAGCTTTAAATCAACGCGAAACATACGATTTAGCTTCAATATCATGCGAAACACACGATTTCGCTTCAAATTCGTGCGAAATAGCGATTTTAAACAAACGATTTAGTTTCCAATTCATGCGAAATGAACAATTTAGCTTGTGATTCATGCGAAATACACGAATTAGCTTTAAATCAACGCGAAACATACGATTTAGCTTCAATATCATGCGATATACACGATTTCGCTTCAAATTCGTGCGAAATAGCGATTTTAAACAAACGATTTAGCTTCAAATTCATGTGATATGAACATATTTAGCTTCAGATTAATGCGAAATACACGAATTAGCTTTAAATCAACGCGAAACATACGATTTAGCAGAAATATCATGCGATATACACGATTTCGCTTCTAATTATTGCGAAATAGCGATTTTAAACAAACGATTTAGCTTCAATTCATGTGATATGAACTATTTAACTTCAGATTCATGCGAAATACACGAATTAGCTTTAAATCAACGCGAAACATACGATTTAACTTCAATATCAAGCGATATACACGATTTCGCTTCAAATTCGTGCGAAATAGAGATTTTAAACAAACGATGTAGCTTCAAATTCATGCGAAATGAACAATTTAGCTTCAGATTAATGCGAAATACACGAATTAGCTTTAAATCAACGCGAAACATACGATTTAGCAGAAATATCATGCGATATACACGATTTCGCTTCTAATTCTTGCGAAATAGCGATTTTAAACAAACGATTTAGCTTCAAATTCATGTGATATGAACTATTTAACTTCAGATTCATGCGAAAATACACGAATTAGCTTTAAATCAACACGAAACATACGATTTAACTTCAATATCAAGCGATATACACGATTTCGCTTCAAATTCGTGAGAAATAGCGATTTTAAACAAACGATTTAGCTTCAAATTCATGCGAAATGAACAATTTAGCTTCAGATTCATGCGAAATACACGAATTAGCTTTACATCAACGCGAAACATACGATTTAACTTCAATATCAAGCGATATACACGATTTCGCTTCAAATTCGTGAGAAATAGCGATTTTAAACAAACGATTTAGCTTCAAATTCATGCGAAATGAACAATTTAGCTTCAGATTCATGCGAAATACACGAATTAGCTTTAAATCAACGCGAAACATACGATTTAGCTTCAATATCATGCGATATACACGATTTAGCTTCAATATCATGCGATATACACGATTTCGGTTCAAATTCGTGCGAAATAGCAATTTTAAACAAACGATTTAGCTTCAAATTCATGTGATATGAACAATTTAGCTTCAGATTAATGCGAAATACACGAATTAGCTTTAAATCAACGCGAAACATACGATTTAGCTTCAATATCATGCGATATACACGATTTCGCTTCAAATTCGTGAGAAATAGCGATTTTAAACAAACGATTTAGCTTCAAATTCATGCGAAATGAACAATTTAGCTTCAGATTCATGCGAAATACACGAATTAGCTTTAAATCAACGCGAAACATACGATTTAGCAGAAATATCATGCGATATACACGATTTCGCTTCTAATTCTTGCGAAATAGCGATTTTAAACAAACGATTTAGCTTCAAATTCATGTGATATGAACTATTTAACTTCAGATTCATGCGAAATACACGAATTAGCTTTAAATCATCACGAAACATACGATTTAACTTCAATATCATGCGATATACACGATTTCGCTTCAAATTCGTGAGAAATAGCGATTTTAAACAAACGATTTAGCTTCAAATTCATGCGAAATGAACAATTTAGCTTCAGATTCATGCGAAATACACGAATTAGCTTTAAATCAACGCGAAACATACGATTTAGCTTCAATATCATGCGATATACACGATTTCGCTTCAAATTCGTGCGAAATAGCGATTTTAAACAAACGATTTAGCTTCAAATTCATGTGATATGAACAATTTAGCTTCAGATTCATGCGAAATACACGAATTAGTTTTAAATCAACGCGAAACATACGATTTAGCAGAAATATCATGCGATATACACGATTTCGCTTCAAATTCCTGCGAAATAGCGATTTTAAACAAACGATTTAGCTTCAAATTCATGTGATATGAACAATTTAGCTTCAGATTAATGCGAAATACACGAATTAGCTTTAAATCAACGCGAAACATACGATTTAGCTTCAATATCATGCGATATACACGATTTCGCTTCAAATTCGTGCGAAATAGCGATTTTAAACAAACGATTTAGCTTCAAATTCATGTGATATGAACAATTTAGCTTCAGATTAATGCGAAATACACGAATTAGCTTTAAATCAACGCGAAACATACGATTTAGCAGAAATATCATCCGATATACACGATTTCGCTTCAAATTCGTGAGAAATAGCGATTTTAAACAAACGATTTAGCTTCAAATTCATGTGATATGAACAATTTAGCTTCAGATTCATGCGAAATACACGAATTAGCTTTAAATCAACGCGAAACATACGATTTAACTTCAATACCAAGCGATATACACGATTTCGCTTCAAATTCGTGAGAAATAGCGATTTTAAACAAACGATTTAGCTTCAAATTCATGCGAAATGAACAATTTAGCTTCAGATTCATGCGAAATACACGAATTAGCTTTAAATCAACGCGAAACATACGATTTAGCTTCAATATCATGCGATATACACGATTTCGCTTCAAATTCGTTCGAAATAGCGATTTTAAACAAACGATTTAGCTTCAAATTCATGTGATATGAACAATTTAGCTTCAGATTAATGCGAAATACACGAATTAGCTCTAAATCAACGCGAAACATACGATTTAGCAGAAATATCATGCGATATACACGATTTCGCTTCAAATTCTTGCGAAATAGCGATTTTAAACAAACGATTTAGCTTCAAATTCATGCGAAATGAACTATTTAACTTCAGATTCATGCGAAATACACGAATTAGCTTTAAATCAACGCGAAACATACAATTTAGCTTCAATATCATGCGATATACACGATTTCGCTTCAAATTCGTGCGAAATAGCGATTTTAAACAAACGATTTAGCTTCAAATTCATGTGATATGAACAATTTAGTTTTCAGATTAATGCGAAATACACGAATTAGCTTTAAATCAACGCGAAACATACGATTTAGCAGAAATATCATGCGATATACACGATTTCGCTTCTAATTCTTGCGAAATAGCGATTTTAAACAAACGATTTAGCTTCAAATTCATGCGAAATGAACAATTTAGCTTCAGATTCATGCGAAATACACGAATTAGCTTTAAATCAACGCGAAACATACGATTTAGCTTCAATATCATGCGATATACACGATTTCGCTTCAAATTCGTGGGAAATAGCGATTTTAAACAAACGATTTAGCTTCAAATTCATGTGATATGAACAATTTAGCTTCAGATTAATGCGAAATACACGAATTAGCTTTAAATCAAAGCGAAACATACGATTTAGAAGAAATATCATCCGATATACACGATTTCGTTTCAAATTCGTGAGAAATAGCGATTTTAAACAAACGATTTAGCTTCAAATTCATGCGAAATGAACAATTTAGCTTCAGATTCATGCGAAATACACGAATTAGCTTTAAATCAACGCGAAACATACGATTTAACTTCAATATCAAGCGATATACACGATTTCGCTTCAAATTCGTGCGAAATAGAGATTTTAAACAAACGATGTAGCTTCAAATTCATGCGAAATGAACAATTTAGCTTCAGATTAATGCGAAATACACGAATTAGCTTTAAATCAGCGCGAAACATACGATTTAGCTTCAATATCATGCGATATACACGATTTCCCTTCAAATTAGTGCGAAATAGCGATTTTAAACAAACGATTTAGCTTCAAATTCATGCGAAATGAACAATTTAGCTTCAGATTCATGCGAAATACACGAATTAGCTTTAAATCAACGCGAAACATACGATTTAGCTTCAATATCATGCGATATACACGATTTCGCTTCTAATTCTTGCGAAATAGCGATTTTAAACAAACGATTTAGCTTCAAATTCATGTGATATGAACAATTTAGCTTCAGATTAATGCGAAATACACGAATTAGCTTTAAATCAACGCGAAACATACGATTTAGCAGAAATATCACGCGATATACACGATTTCGCTTCTAATTCTTGCGAAATAGCGATTTTAAACAAACGATTTAGCTTCAAATTCATGCGAAATGAACAATTTAGCTTCAGATTCATGCGAAATACACGAATTAGCTTTAAATCAACGCGAAACATACGATTTAGCTTCAATATCATGCGATATACACGATTTCGCTTCAAATTCGTGGGAAATAGCGATTTTAAACAAACGATTTAGCTTCAAATTCATGTGATATGAACAATTTAGCTTCAGATTAATGCGAAATACACGAATTAGCTTTAAATCAACGCGAAACATACGATTTAGAAGAAATATCATCCGATATACACGATTTCGTTTCAAATTCGTGAGAAATAGCGATTTTAAACAAACGATTTAGCTTCAAATTCATGTGATATGAACAATTTAGCTTCAGATTAATGCGAAATACACGAATTAGCTTTAAATCAACGCGAAACATACGATTTAGCAGAAATATCATCCGATATACACGATTTCGCTTCAAATTCGTGAGAAATAGCGATTTTAAACAAACGATTTAGCTTCAAATTCATGTGATATGAACAATTTAGCTTCAGATTCATGCGAAATACACGAATTAGCTTTAAATCAACGCGAAACATACGATTTAACTTCAATACCAAGCGATATACACGATTTCGCTTCAAATTCGTGAGAAATAGCGATTTTAAACAAACGATTTAGCTTCAAATTCATGCGAAATGAACAATTTAGCTTCAGATTCATGCGAAATACACGAATTAGCTTTAAATCAACGCGAAACATACGATTTAGTTTCAATATCATGCGATATACACGATTTCGCTTCAAATTCGTTCGAAATAGCGATTTTAAACAAACGATTTAGCTTCAAATTCATGTGATATGTTACGTCCCGCGGCGTCGTTTCCCGAAAATATATATATATTCGCACGAATACCGCGGATCAAGACGTACGTTGCAAACCTTTGGGTACACACGCGACTCGTACGTTCGGTGTATTACCGGGATCTCATGCGTTCGCGAATAGGCGGTTTACAAAAGGCACTCACCGGACGGTCTAGTACATCGGGTCGATAGACTGGGCGACCTCGAGGGCTCGGAGTGCGGCTCGCTTCAAGATGAACGTCGTGTAGCGCCTTCGACGTGGGTCTCCCTTCGCGTAGACTGGAGGATAAGACGTGGAATCGTCTATGTCGATCGGACGGGGCTTGCTCCACTGGACCAGCTCGACGTATGGATGCCTCACGGCTCGCTGAAGCTGGGCGATGATGCGGGCCTCGTAGTTTCGTTGGCGGTCGAATCTCCGTGAGCCGTCAGCGATCGCGCTGGTTTTTCGGCAAAGCTTCCGAAGCTGATATTTACGACCGGCGCGTTTTGGCATGGGGAGCTTATGTCGCTTAGAAGGACTGTTGTCAGGTTCCAACCGAAAGCCTCAAGTCTCTATACCGAGCATTCAGGGTGAGCTCCGTGCGTATATTAACTTGGCAGTCAGAAAGGGTTTAGACAACCGTTCGACCATAGGCGACACTCGTTTCCTTTGCCGTGAAGAAGTTAGGATTGAAGATTGAAGGGTACGACAATAACTAAGTATTAAAGAATATATTCAAGATTAAGATACACTTAGACTCCTAATATTAACTACGACTGGGAGTAGGGTTGAAATAGTAAAGTGCGGGGAGGTCTCCAGAGGAAGTCGTTCCTCGGTGGAGCTGGGAGTAGAACTGACGATCTTCGCTGGTGCTCTGACCTCCTTCGGTTGTGGGGGCGCTGCTGCTCCGGGGAGGTACGAGTGGGGCGTACCGTGTGGTGGGGAATCCTCCGGAGTGGGGATGCCGGGGAATGCTGGTGAGTCGGCTAGCGGAGCGCGTCTTTGGTGTTCTATAGCTAACGCTTGCACACGTCTTACGGTATTACGCATATGGTAACATCAGTGGAAGAGTCGGTAAACGCTTGAACGCTTCTTATGGTATTACTCGTATGGTAACGTTGGTGGAGGTGTCGGTAATGGGTTGAACGGTAGGATGGGTATCGGGAGAGCGTAGGATAGGGGCTCGAATGTAGTATATCTTCCTATAACTAGTTCGGGTTAATATATATAATCTATGTTCTTATGGCTAGGTCGATTTGAAGGCCCGGGCCTGAAAAGGGTGTCAAATTACGATGTAATTTGACACCTATTTCCAAAATTTTTCGAGCGCCCGGCGCTCGACCCGGCAAGGCGTTGGCTTGCCGAATCCGCATTTGTATGGTTACATCAATACGTCGGGAGACGTAACAGATATGAGCAATTTAGCTTCAGATTAATGCGAAATACACGAATTAGTTACAAATCAACGCGAAACATACGATTTAGCAGAAATATCATGCGATATACACGATTTCGCTTCAAATTCTTGCGAAATAGCGATTTTAAACAAACGATTTAGCTTCAAATTCATGTGATATGAACAATTTAGCTTCAGATTAATGCGAAATACACGAATTAGCTTTAAATCAACGCGAAACATACGATTTAGCAGAAATATCACGCGATATACACGATTTCGCTTCTAATTCTTGCGAAATAGCGATTTTAAACAAACGATTTAGCTTCAAATTCATGCGAAATGAACAATTTAGCTTCAGATTCATGCGAAATACACGAATTAGCTTTAAATCAACGCGAAACATACGATTTAGCAGAAATATCATGCGATATACACGATTTCGCTTCTAATTCTTGCGAAATAGCGATTTTAAACAAACGATTTAGCTTCAAATTCATGTGATATGAACTATTTAACTTCAGATTCATGCGAAATACACGAATTAGCTTTAAATCAACACGAAACATACGATTTAACTTCAATATCATGCGATATACACGATTTCGCTTCAAATTCCTGCGAAATAGCGATTTTAAACAAACGATTTAGCTTCAAATTCATGTGATATGAACAATTTAGCTTCAGATTCATGCGAAATACACGAATTAGCTTTAAATCAACGCGAAACATACGATTTAGCTTCAATATCATGCGATATACACGATTTCGCTTCAAATTCGTGCGAAATAGCGATTTTAAACAAACGATTTAGCTTCAAATTCATGTGATATGAACAATTTAGCTTCAGATTCATGCGAAATACACGAATTAGCTTTAAATCAACGCGAAAATACGATTTAGCAGAAATATCACGCGATATACACGATTTCGCTTCTAATTCTTGCGAAATAGCGATTTTAAACAAACGATTTAGCTTCAAATTCATGCGAAATGAACAATTTAGCTTCAGATTCATGCGAAATACACGAATTAGCTTTAAATCAACGCGAAACATACGATTTAGCTTCAATATCATGCGATATACACGATTTCGCTTCAAATTTGTGGGAAATAGCGATTTTAAACAAACGATTTAGCTTCAAATTCATGTGATATGAACAATTTAGCTTCAGATTAATGCGAAATACACGAATTAGCTTTAAATCAACGCGAAACATACGATTTAGCTTCAATATCATGCGATATACACGATTTCGCTTCAAATTCGTGCGAAATAGCGATTTTAAACAAACGATTTAGCTACAAATTCATGTGATATGAACAATTTAGCTTCAGATTAATGCGAAATACACGAAATAGCTTTAAATCAACGCGAAACGTACGATTTAGCAGAAATATCATGCGATATACACGATTTCGCTTCAAATTCGTGCGAAATAGCGATTTTAAACAAACGATTTAGCTTCAAATTCATGCGAAATGAACAATTTAGCTTCAGATTCATGCGAAATACACGAATTAGCTTTAAATCAACGCGAAACATACGATTTAGCTTAAATATCATGCGATATTGTAACGACTGTCGTCGTGTTGCGTTAGCTTTAAGCTAGGATACATACATACATTATATGCATCATATACCTCATTCTATACTATGTTCTATACCCCGTCCTATACTCCATCATATACTACATTCCATACCTTATTCACTACACTCCATTCCCCACCCTATGCTTCATTCTATAATATATAACACATTCTATACTCCATATTATGTCTGCGCTAATTACATACTACGTTTTGTGCTAGTTCATAAGTACACAATTGTAACACATACAACATCCTATTTCTTAAGCACACATATACACAACACATATACAAGCATTGTGTACCACACGCACACACACACACGATAACATAAGCCAACATTATAAGCAAATAACTATAAGTTAAATATTCAAATACCAATAACAAACTAATGCATACGCCTATGTATAATGTAGAATAAGTTAGTAGCGCGCCAATGTTGCAATCCGTTCACACCGCGAAAACTGCAAGGTCAGCAAATACCATCACGCTCGCAGATAGTCGCGCTCCATGGGATCCTGCAGACGGCAGCAAATCTCACGGTGCACCAGGAGTAAGAGAGAACGCACGTGATGCATCCGCTCGCACTGAGAACTGCAAGCTCAGCGCATTCCATCACGCTCGCAGTCAACCGTGCTCCACGGGAAACTGCAAGCACCAGCAGATCTCACAACGCCCAGAGAGAGAGACAGACTATCGTCAGCAGATGCGCTCTCCCTCGCACCAACGTCGCCCCTCCACCGGCCGGACTCGACGCGCCAAGGAAACGCGGACGGCTCCATACTTCAGTTCCAGACTCCGAGGAGAAACGACGTCTCCTATGAGAGTCCCGCGCATTAATAACTTCAACTTCTCGCGTGATACGCCTTGCTATTTCCAAATCGTATTCTTAGTCTAAATACCATATCGTTAATTGTAGATTCTAAGTGTTTAGTGTAACCAATTTATAAATAGAATATATTATTATTATTTTTACCTAATTGCACCGTGAACGTTATTGTGTATTACCGAAACCCAACGTCCTCATCCGCGTCGGGAGTTCATACTGTTAAAGTTCCCACAAATAAATATATGTCCCGAACGTGCTTCGCTAACGTACCACAAGGCTTCAGAAGCAGCTCTTTCCAGGCGACTCGGCGGAACTAGCCAACCTTCTGCAACTCCCTCATCACACCTGGACACAATATCAAATCAAGTGCATCATTCAACACCGATGAGTAATAGCTATAAGTAAATTTGTTAGATTTTGTGCATTCTGTTCGTCGGGCCTCGTTCAGATTCGGACGTACGTACCGTTTGGGACGGAAAGATCGCGATAAAAAAAAGGGGAAGCCCAGCCCGGGACGTGACAAATTTGGCGCAGTCGGTAGGACACGCATCCCAGCTGTCCGTAAATATTTGCCGTGAACCGAGTGACGATATTGTTAGCAAGTGATCACCGCGAATTAGGACAGTCCCAACGTGATCCCCGCGAATATAGAAACTGTGCACGAAACTAAAATAACATCTACTGACTCGTTTTGTAAAATCACGTTAAAATGGATACACGATCAAAAAAACGTGGAGATTCTCCCGCGCCCACCGAGGCCGAACTATTAAAATTCCAGGCAGAGTTAGCGGAAAAGGAAGCGTACCTCAACGAGCAGGCAAGATTTTTAGCAGACTCGCGTAGGAATTTCGAGGATGCTGCGGAGCAGCAACGACTAGATTTACAAAATATTCAGCGTGAACTCCGCGAGATCCGCGAAGCTAGTTTCGCGTCATCGCAACGCGCACCCCTCTCACCTGAAACAACTTCCCGTGTCGAACGCATGTCGACGGAACCATTGAGCTTCACGGTCAAGGAAGCTCTCGAATTTATACCCGCCTTCGACGGCACTAATATTCCGGTAATACAATTTAGTCGAGCCTGCAAGAGAGCTAGGGACATCGTACCGCCCTATGCGGAACGAACTTTGACAAAATTAATTTGCAATAAACTAAGATATCGCGCATATTCGGCTTTAGAGGACGAAAATTGTTGCACCATAAACGAGCTGTGCAACCGCCTCAAAGAAGTTTTTGGTCCACATCGGTCGGTAGACCAATACCGCGGCGATCTCGCAAGCATATTGCAAGGTCAAAACGAGCATATCTTGGATTATATTAGCAGAACAAAAGACCTCCGCGCCGCAATTTTAGACTGCGATGATAGTCATCGCAACATCGAGAACGTAGACGAATTAACAATAGACAGTTTTATTAGAGGGCTCATTCCCGCCTTGCGGCCAGAGGTTAGCCCGCACAGGAACGAACCACTGAACCTAGTTTTTAAAAGGGCCACCACGGCATATAAACAATACGAATTCGACAAGACGCGCTTTAAGGAAGCGCCGCGCAATTTCTCTAGCACAGTCTCCCCGCGAAATAATTACACTTACGTGAGAGACCGCGGACCAGCGACCGACACCGCTCCACGAATTGACTACAATCGCCAATCTTATAACCCCAATCGTTTTAATGCACCATATAACCCGTCACCGCGTAACATTCGACAAAACGAAACGACGTATAGTGACCGCGCTCGTATCCAACCAAAGGAAGACCCCCGTACACAGCGTAAAGCCTCAGAACGTAACCCGACCGAGGCACCCAAATTCTGTAGGTATTGTAAGAACGAGGGACACGATATCCACGAATGCAGGAAACGTGAATATAATAATAGACTAAGAGATCAGGGAAACGCGCAAAGCCTCCCGTCCACCTCGCCGCCGCGACGGGAGGCCCCGGCGTCGTCAACCGTAAAGACAATAATAGAAGAGAACGAACAGAACGACGGTTCGTCTCCGCAGTAAATCTGTCGGCAGATTCCCCGATTCCGCGAGTCCGGACACTCGCCCCGCAGTTCAAAAATCGCAGCGAACTTTTAGTAGATACAGGTTCGGAAATAAATTTAATAAAAGTATCGAGTCTTAAACCCGGTGTACTAGTAAACAGACAGGGCATCATCCTGATTCAGGGGATCACTAGCGGCAGCGTTGCTACCTTAGGGAGCACGAACATAGAGATCGTAGGAAAAAATGTCGAGTTCCAGGTTCTTCCTGCGGATTTCCCACTGAATGTGGACGGTATCCTGGGCTCCCCTTTCTTCGGTACCGGGGCCGAAATTTCTTACAAAAAGGGCTGCGTCGTATTCAACGACGTAAGCATTCCATTCGCGCGTAACACCGAAAAGGAAACGCACAAAATCGAGGCACGTACGAGCGCGTGCATCAAAGTCAGGGTCAGCGGACCTCCAGTCGGTTATATCCGACGTATGAGGGTAGAACCGAACGTATTCTTGGGTGACTGCGTGGTCACCAACACTAACGGAGAGGCATACCTGCGGTGCGTAAACGCATCGACCGACGTGGCGTCCTTCTGCCTGCCAACGCTGGAGGTGGAAGAGATCGAGGGAAACCTTTCATACAGCAAACCCAGTTCCGTTTTACCAATCTCAAATTCAGATCCTGCGGTTCGCATTAATGAGCTATGTGAATCGATTCGCATGGATCATCTTAATCAGGAGGAGATTAATCACGTAAAATCACTAATCCAAGAAAACCACGATCTCTTCCATCTCGCTGGCGATCGTCTGGGGAAAACAGACGCGGTCACGCACAAAATCCCCACCACGGATAACGTCCCAGTACATACGAAACAATATCGCTATCCGCCGATCCACAAAGAGGAAATCGATAAACAAATGCGCGAGCTTTTACAGAACGACATCGTCGTCCCTTCGAATTCTCCATACAATTCCCCTTTGTGGATCGTGCCTAAAAAGCCGGACGAAAACGGCAACAAGAAATGGCGCATGGTTATCGACTATCGCGCGCTTAATGAAAAATCGATATCAGACGCGTATCCGCTACCCAGCATAAATGAAATCCTTGACCAGCTTGGTAGTTCGAAGTACTTCAGTGTCTTCGATTTGGCAAGCGGGTTTCACCAAATTGGCATGGAGAAGGACGACGCGGCCAAAACCGCGTTCTCAACCCCGTTCGGTCACTACGAGTACAGTAGGATGCCGTTCGGGTTGAAAAACGCACCAGCTACATTTCAACGCCTAATGGACAATATCTTGAGTGGCCTGCAGGGAAATGAATTGTTCGTGTATTTAGACGACATTGTTATATATGCCAGGACAATAGAGGAACACGCTGCCAAGTTCCGGAAACTCGCGCTCAGATTGCGCAGCGCAAACTTGAAACTCCAACCGTCGAAATGCGGATTTTTGTTTCGAGAAGTGGCATACCTTGGCCATCTAATCAGCGAACACGGCGTTAGACCATGCCCAAATAAAATACGCGCAGTGCGTGATTATCCGCGGCCCAAGAACGCTAAAAATGTCAGAGAATTTCTGGGACTTGCGGGTTATTATCGTAGGTTCATAGATAAATTCGCGCAAATATCAAAACCCCTCACGAAGCTCTTAACGAAAGACGCAAAGTTTTTGTGGCAAGCTGAACAGGAGCAAGCCTTCGCCACCCTCCGTGAAAAATTGTGCCAGGAACCGGTCTTACAATATCCAGATTTCACGAAACCGTTCCACGTAACTTGTGATGCATCAGGGTACGCCATAGGGGCCGTGCTCAGCCAGGGCGAAATAGGCAAAGACAAACCCATCGCGTACGCCTCAAGAAATTTACACGGGCCGGAACTCAATTACGCGACCATAGAAAAGGAATGTCTGGCCATAATTTTTGGGGTACACTACTTTAGACCATACATTTACGGTCGGCAATTTGACCTCGTTACCGACCATAGACCGTTGGTTTGGATGAACTCCGTAAAGGATCCGACGTCGCGCCTCCTCCGTTGGCGATTGAAATTGGCCGAATTCGAATACAAGGTAATCTATAAACCGGGTAAGGCCAACGGAAACGCGGATGCTCTCTCTAGAAATCCAGTGGTGCTTCCATGTCTGGACTCCTCTAATGAGGAGATATTTGATGCCAACCGAAAAATTCCGCCGCCATCCGTAAACTTACCGGGCCCTTCTACCCCTAACAGTGAAAATCTAGATTCCTTCAATAAGGAAAACACAAGCCCGCCATCTCCACCCCAACTTTTCACGCCAGATTCCGGGTCATCTTCTATCCCCCACTCCCCTCTTCCCATGCGAGAAACATCACCACCAAGCACGCAAGAATCATCCAGTTCGGACGAAGCAATGATAGAAAACAATAACCCCCCGGCACGCCTCCATAATAAAACCATTATATACACCCGGGATAGATTAATTATGCGTAACGACAACCTCGTTTGTTTCGTTTCCCAAGATGGACAACCTGCAGAAACGGGTGCTCTGGATCTTTTCAGACAAGATAAATTAACAATAGATCGCCTGACCTTACATAGAGCCAAAGTTAGTAGTATCGGTCAACATAAATTAATACAGCTCCCAGTCAAGGAAACCGCTCTGCATCAAGCTACGATCGATGACATACGAGAATGCCTTAGATCCCTCTATAATGTCGTTACGGAACTTCAACTATCCTCGATTTCAATCTCAAGAACGTACATAGATCACGTCTCCTGGCACACAATTCGAGACGTATTAATCGAAATTTTTACTGACACTAATCTCCAAATATTCTACTGCACAAACGAAATACAACTCCCGGCAGAAGACCGCAGAATGTCGATTGTATCAGAAAACCATGTATCGGCTTTCGCGGGACATAAGGGCATTTCCAAAACGTATAAGAGGATACGCGAAAAATACTATTGGCCCACCTTAAAGGCAGACGTTACTAAGTTTATAAACAGTTGTCCGGATTGTCAAATCAATAAATTAACAAGGGTAAAAACGCGACTGCCAATGACCTTAACAGACACACCAGGACGGGCGTTCGACAAGGTTTCAATGGACGTGGTCGGTCCCCTACCAACCACCCCTGAAGGATACGAGTACATTTTAACAATGCAGGACCTCTTAACGAAGTATTCGCTCGCTACACCCCTTCGAACCGTCGGTGCAATCGAAACAGCAGACGCGTTAGTAGAAAACCTTATTTGTAGGTTTGGCATACCAAAAGCGATGCTTACCGATCAAGGGTCTGACTTCACTAGCTCGCTCCTAAAGGCAGTTGCCAAACGTTTTAAAATTTCGCAAGTACAAACAACAGCTTTTCACCCTCAGAGCAATGGCTCCATTGAACGTTCCCACATGGTGCTCACAGAATATTTGAAACAATTCACGAAAAAGAACGACTGGCATAAATGGTTAAACCTTGCTATGTTCAGTTATAATACAAGTACCCATGAGGGAACAAATTTTACACCACACGAATTGGTATTCGGTAGTTTGGCCCGAGTTCCTTCATCTAACCAAGAGAATTTAGACATCGGAAACGAAACCTACGATAGCTACTACCGCGAGCTCCAAAGAAAAATCTCATTAACACAAGAAAGGGCTCGCGAAAACCTAATCATGGCTAAAGGTAGATCAAAACGATACTATGATAAGAAATTAAATCTAGCAAAATTCGCTTCAGGGGACAAGGTGTTCCTCCTCAAGGAACCCCGGAAGGGCAAATTTGACCAGCAGTACACCGGGCCATATGAAATCTTACAGACCATAGGGGAAACGAATGCAAAAATCAAAATAGGTAATCGAATTAAAATCGTTCATATGAATAAGTTAAAGCGAGCGAGAACAATACAGAAAATCCGAACGACAGTCGTAGCGCCCCCACGAGAAGAAACCGCCCCCACGAACCCCTCCCCAGAACGAGAAGAAGACCAACCAACAACCACGAGCCCTCCCACTGCCCTTACCACGCCCCCCACCTCAACAGCCAACACCTATATAACAGTACAGGAGCTCCAAGATCATCAGTCACACCTCGACATCGACGCCAACAGCAACATGAACTTCAAACCGTTCCTAGTACTTACACTCTTGCGTTCAACATCAGCTCTTATCGGATACGATTGTAACAGTCCAACGTTGAATGTTACTACTTTCTCAATAATGGACAAACCCGAATGCGAACACGGGACCAGCAAAACAATCTCGCAAACCTCAAACGTGCAACTTCTCCAATTAATAGAATTCGAAGAAACCACAGTCCGTCAGTGCAGAGTTGAAATCGATCGTACGATTTATTACTGTGGCATGCATTCACATATATCTGTCGTAAATAATGGAAGACAACAGTACATCCTGAGTACGCCGCGAGATATTTGTAACACACTTCACGAATCCGGCTACCTGTTCTTACCACCGTCTGTGCAAATCACCGGTATATTGGGAAACAGTTCAACATCACGCGCCGTTACTTTAGCAGGACAAATACAACAAGATGGTGCTTGCAAGGGAACAACGTACAGCGACCCCTACGGAACATGGGACGGCGTCGTAGTACAAGCAGTAATCAAGATCACTTTGAAAAATTTCCATGCCCCAATTAAACTATCATCGAACGAAATCATTTTACCCTCGGGTCAGCGGTGTTCCCTGGATACGGATCATTGTATGGACTCCGAGGAGGGATTCTCGTACTGGACAAGCATTCCCATCGATCAGCATTGCCACTTTAATAAATATGAGGTGCTCTACGAAGGAAAAGCGATTAAAACCTCCACGACCAACAACAATTTAACAGCCCTCTTCACGGTGGCAAACGAAGAAACGGCTTTTGCCCTGACCACAACAGGAAGAACATCCGTATGTGGATACACATTGTTGAGAACGGAACATCCGAAATTACTCATATTGGAAATAACGCACGAGGGAAAATTCAAGAACGCCGGAGCCAGGAAAGTCGACAACCTGGACATATTCACTTACGTGAACGCCAAGTTCATATACATAGAAAAGCACATAAGTTCCCAAGTTATCGCCCTGTACAACGATATAATGCGCCAAAAATGCGACATCGAGCAGCAAGTCCAAAGAAACGCAGTCATGATGATACATTCCGCACCAGCAGAAGTGGCTACTGCAATTACAAAGGAACCAGGTCATATGGCATTGCAGTCAGGAGAAGTAATACACGTCGTCAAATGTGTACCAGTACTCTGCACAATCAGGAAGGTGCAAGAGTGCTACGATGAGCTGCCGGTGACCTATAAGAACGAGTCATTCTTCCTCACGCCGAGGACGCGTATTCTAGTTAAAACAGGGACCAGGAAGGAATGTAGCGAACTAATCCCCACCTGCTATAAGCTTCACGGAACCTGGTATCAAATGCTGCCGAAACCCATGGAAAGTGTACCACCACCGCCACTCCAAAGTATTAGCAGATCCACCTGGAAGTACATGAACCCAGCCAATCTAGCGAACGGAGGAATATATTCCAAGGAGGACATCCGGAGATTAAGCGAGCACATCCTCTTCCCGATAGAAAAGATCTCCGTAATCAACTCACTGGCACAAGGAGCATCGGGCCGCCAATACGCAACAGATTCAGTGCAAATATCAAACCTGTTCGACGAACAATCACTCAAACGGATCGCCGAATCAACGGTAGAAAGACTGTGGTCCGGGTTCACAACGTTCGGTTCAGTGAGTGCGGGAATAATTGGACTCTATGTGTTAATAAAAGTGCTAAAAACTATAATAAACACAGTAATGAATGGCATAGCCCTCCATAGACTTTACGGATGGAGCATCCACATAATAGGAGCCATATGGAGTTCTTTAACTAGATTCTTTATATTCCTAAAACAAAACAATCTGAACAATGTGCGCGACAGGGAGAACCCTGGACCCGAAATATCCCAAGAAGACACAGACAACAACAGCCACGGCCCACCCTCACCCCAGCCCCGTGGTGCAGAATGCCTAAAACTCAAACCCTTGTACCGTCGCCCGAACCAGGAAATTCCACTCCGTGAAATTTCCTCCCTAAGGGGGGAGGTGTAACGACTGTCGTCGTGTTGCGTTAGCTTTAAGCTAGGATACATACATACATTATATGCATCATATACCTCATTCTATACTATGTTCTATACCCCGTCCTATACTCCATCATATACTACATTCCATACCTTATTCCACACTACACTCCATTCCCCACCCTATGCTTCATTCTATAATATATAACACATTCTATACTCCATATTATGTCTGCGCTAATTACATACTACGTTTTGTGCTAGTTCATAAGTACACAATTGTAACACATACAACATCCTATTTCTTAAGCACACATATACACAACACATATACAAGCATTGTGTACCACACGCACACTCACACACGATAACATAAGCCAACATTATAAGCAAATAACTATAAGTTAAATATTCAAATACCAATAACAAACTAATGCATACGCCTATGTATAATGTAGAATAAGTTAGTAGCGCGCCAATGTTGCAATCCGTTCACACCGCGAAAACTGCAAGGTCAGCAAATACCATCACGCTCGCAGATAGTCGCGCTCCATGGGATCCTGCAGACAGCAGCAAATCTCACGGTGCACCAGGAGTAAGAGAGAACGCACGAGATGCATCCGCTCGCACTGAGAACTGCAAGCTCAGCGCATTCCATCACGCTCGCAGTCAACCGTGCTCCATGGGAAACTGCAAGCACCAGCAGATCTCACAACGCCCAGAGAGAGAGACAGACTATCATCAGCAGATGCGCTCTCCCTCGCACCAACGTCGCCCCTCCACCGGCCGGACTCGACGCGCCAAGGAAACGCGGACGGCTCTACACTCCAGTTCCAGACTCCGAGGAGAAACGACGTCTCCTATGAGAGTCCCGCGCATTAATAACTTCAACCTCTCGCGTGATACGCCTTGCTATTTCCAAATCGTATTCTTAGTCTAAATACCATATCGTTAATTGTAGATTCTAAGTGTTTAGTGTAACCAATTTATAAATAGAATATATTATTATTATTTTTACCTAATTGCACCGTGAACGTTATTGTGTATTACCGAAACCCAACGTCCTCATCCGCGTCGAGAGTTCATACTGTTAAAGTTCCCACAAATAAATATATGTTCCGAACGTGCTTCGCTAACGTACCACAAGGCTTCAGAAGCAGCTCTTTCCAGGCGACTCGGCGGAACTAGCCAACCTCCTGCAACTCCCTCGTCACACCTGGACACAATATCAAATCAAGTGCATCATTCAACACCGATGAGTAATAGCTATAAGTAAATTTGTTAGATTTTGTGCATTCTGTTCGTCGGGCCTCGTTCAGATTCGGACGTACGTACCGTTTGGGACGGAAAGATCGCGATAAAAAAAAAAAGGGGAAGCCCAGCCCGGGACGTGACAATATACACGATTTCGCTTCTAATTCTTGCGAAATAGCGATTTTAAACAAACGATTTAGCTTCAAATTCATGCGAAATGAACAATTTAGCTTCAGATTAATGCGAAATACACGAATTAGCTTTAAATCTACGCGAAACATACGATTTAGCTTCAATATCATGCGATATACACGATTTCGCTTCAAATTCGTGCGAAATAGCGATTTTAAACAAACGATTTAGCTTCAAATTCATGCGAAATGAACTATTTAACTTCAGATTCATGCGAAATACACGAATTAGCTTTAAATCAACGCGAAACATACGATTTAGCTTCAATATCATGCGATATACACGATTTCGCTTCAAATTCGTGCGAAATAGCGATTTTAAACAAACGATTTAGCTTCAAATTCATGTGATATGAACAATTTAGCTTCAGATTAATGCGAAATACACGAATTAGCATTAAATGAACGCGAAACAAACGACTTAACTTCAATATCAACCGATATACACGTTTTCGCTTCAAATTCGTGAGAAATAGCGATTTTAAACAAACGATTTAGCTTCAAATTCATGCGAAATGAACAATTTAGCTTCAGATTCATGCGAAATACACGAATTAGCTTTAAATCAACGCGAAACATACGATTTAGCTTCAATATCATGCGATATACACGATTTCGCTTCTAATTCTTGCGAAATAGCGATTTTAAACAAACGATTTGGCTTCAAATTCATACGAAATGAACAATTTAGCTTCAGATTCATGCAAAATACACGAATTAGCTTTAAATCAACGCGAAACATACGATTTAGCTTCAATATCATGCGATATACACGATTTCGCTTCAAATTCGTGCGAAATAGCGATTTTAAACAAACGATTTAGCTTCAAATTCATGTGATATGAACAATTTAGCTTCAGATTAATGCGAAATACACGAATTAGCTTTAAATCAACGCGAAACATACGATTTAGCTTCAATATCATGCGATATACACGATTTCGCTTCAAATTCGTGCGAAATAGCGATTTTAAACAAACGATTTAGCTTCAAATTCATGTGATATGAACAATTTAGCTTCAGATTAATGCGAAATACACGAATTAGCTTTAAATCAACGCGAAACATACGATTTAGCTTCAATATCATGCGAAACACACGATTTCGCTTCAAATTCGTGCGAAATAGCGATTTTAAACAAACGATTTAGTTTCCAATTCATGCGAAATGAACAATTTAGCTTGTGATTCATGCGAAATACACGAATTAGCTTTAAATCAACGCGAAACATACGATTTAGCTTCAATATCATGCGATATACACGATTTCGCTTCAAATTCGTGCGAAATAGCGATTTTAAACAAACGATTTAGCTTCAAATTCATGTGATATGAACATATTTAGCTTCAGATTAATGCGAAATACACGAATTAGCTTTAAATCAACGCGAAACATACGATTTAGCAGAAATATCATGCGATATACACGATTTCGCTTCTAATTATTGCGAAATAGCGATTTTAAACAAACGATTTAGCTTCAAATTCATGTGATATGAACTATTTAACTTCAGATTCATGCGAAATACACGAATTAGCTTTAAATCAACGCGAAACATACGATTTAACTTCAATATCAAGCGATATACACGATTTCGCTTCAAATTCGTGCGAAATAGAGATTTTAAACAAACGATGTAGCTTCAAATTCATGCGAAATGAACAATTTAGCTTCAGATTAATGCGAAATACACGAATTAGCTTTAAATCAACGCGAAACATACGATTTAGCAGAAATATCATGCGATATACACGATTTCGCTTCTAATTCTTGCGAAATAGCGATTTTAAACAAACGATTTAGCTTCAAATTCATGTGATATGAACTATTTAACTTCAGATTCATGCGAAATACACGAATTAGCTTTAAATCAACACGAAACATACGATTTAACTTCAATATCAAGCGATATACACGATTTCGCTTCTAATTCTTGCGAAATAGCGATTTTAAACAAACGATTTAGCTTCAAATTCATGCGAAATGAACAATTTAGCTTCAGATTCATGCGAAATACACGAATTAGCTTTACATCAACGCGAAACATACGATTTAACTTCAATATCAAGCGATATACACGATTTCGCTTCAAATTCGTGAGAAATAGCGATTTTAAACAAACGATTTAGCTTCAAATTCATGCGAAATGAACAATTTAGCTTCAGATTCATGCGAAATACACGAATTAGCTTTAAATCAACGCGAAACATACGATTTAGCTTCAATATCATGCGATATACACGATTTAGCTTCAATATCATGCGATATACACGATTTCGGTTCAAATTCGTGCGAAATAGCGATTTTAAACAAACGATTTAGCTTCAAATTCATGTGATATGAACAATTTAGCTTCAGATTAATGCGAAATACACGAATTAGCTTTAAATCAACGCGAAACATACGATTTAGCTTCAATATCATGCGATATACACGATTTCGCTTCAAATTCGTGAGAAATAGCGATTTTAAACAAACGATTTAGCTTCAAATTCATGCGAAATGAACAATTTAGCTTCAGATTCATGCGAAATACACGAATTAGCTTTAAATCAACGCGAAACATACGATTTAGCTTCAATATCATGCGATATACACGATTTCGCTTCAAATTCGTGCGAAATAGCGATTTTAAACAAACCATTTAGCTTCAAATTCATGTGATATGAACAATTTAGCTTCAGATTCATGCGAAATACACGAATTAGTTTTAAATCAACGCGAAACATACGATTTAGCAGAAATATCATGCGATATACACGATTTCGCTTCAAATTCCTGCGAAATAGCGATTTTAAACAAACGATTTAGCTTCAAATTCATGTGATATGAACAATTTAGCTTCAGATTAATGCGAAATACACGAATTAGCTTTAAATCAACGCGAAACATACGATTTAGCTTCAATATCATGCGATATACACGATTTCGCTTCAAATTCGTGCGAAATAGCGATTTTAAACAAACGATTTAGCTTCAAATTCATGTGATATGAACAATTTAGCTTCAGATTAATGCGAAATACACGAATTAGCTTTAAATCAACGCGAAACATACGATTTAGCAGAAATATCATCCGATATACACGATTTCGCTTCAAATTCGTGAGAAATAGCGATTTTAAACAAACGATTTAGCTTCAAATTCATGTGATATGAACAATTTAGCTTCAGATTCATGCGAAATACACGAATTAGCTTTAAATCAACGCGAAACATACGATTTAACTTCAATACCAAGCGATATACACGATTTCGCTTCAAATTCGTGAGAAATAGCGATTTTAAACAAACGATTTAGCTTCAAATTCATGCGAAATGAACAATTTAGCTTCAGATTCATGCGAAATACACGAATTAGCTTTAAATCAACGCGAAACATACGATTTAGCTTCAATATCATGCGATATACACGATTTCGCTTCAAATTCGTTCGAAATAGCGATTTTAAACAAACGATTTAGCTTCAAATTCATGTGATATGAACAATTTAGCTTCAGATTAATGCGAAATACACGAATTAGCTCTAAATCAACGCGAAACATACGATTTAGCAGAAATATCATGCGATATACACGATTTCGCTTCAAATTCTTGCGAAATAGCGATTTTAAACAAACGATTTAGCTTCAAATTCATGCGAAATGAACTATTTAACTTCAGATTCATGCGAAATACACGAATTAGCTTTAAATCAACGCGAAACATACAATTTAGCTTCAATATCATGCGATATACACGATTTCGCTTCAAATTCGTGCGAAATAGCGATTTTAAACAAACGATTTAGCTTCAAATTCATGTGATATGAACAATTTAGTTTCAGATTAATGCGAAATACACGAATTAGCTTTAAATCAACGCGAAACATACGATTTAGCAGAAATATCATGCGATATACACGATTTCGCTTCTAATTCTTGCGAAATAGCGATTTTAAACAAACGATTTAGCTTCAAATTCATGCGAAATGAACAATTTAGCTTCAGATTCATGCGAAATACACGAATTAGCTTTAAATCAACGCGAAACATACGATTTAGCTTCAATATCATGCGATATACACGATTTCGCTTCAAATTCGTGGGAAATAGCGATTTTAAACAAACGATTTAGCTTCAAATTCATGTGATATGAACAATTTAGCTTCAGATTAATGCGAAATACACGAATTAGCTTTAAATCAACGCGAAACATACGATTTAGAAGAAATATCATCCGATATACACGATTTCGTTTCAAATTCGTGAGAAATAGCGATTTTAAACAAACGATTTAGCTTCAAATTCATGCGAAATGAACAATTTAGCTTCAGATTCATGCGAAATACACGAATTAGCTTTAAATCAACGCGAAACATACGATTTAACTTCAATATCAAGCGATATACACGATTTCGCTTCAAATTCGTGCGAAATAGAGATTTTAAACAAACGATGTAGCTTCAAATTCATGCGAAATGAACAATTTAGCTTCAGATTAATGCGAAATACACGAATTAGCTTTAAATCAGCGCGAAACATACGATTTAGCTTCAATATCATGCGATATACACGATTTCGCTTCAAATTCGTGCGAAATAGCGATTTTAAACAAACGATTTAGCTTCAAATTCATGCGAAATGAACAATTTAGCTTCAGATTCATGCGAAATACACGAATTAGCTTTAAATCAACGCGAAACATACGATTTAGCTTCAATATCATGCGATATACACGATTTCGCTTCTAATTCTTGCGAAATAGCGATTTTAAACAAACGATTTAGCTTCAAATTCATGTGATATGAACAATTTAGCTTCAGATTAATGCGAAATACACGAATTAGCTTTAAATCAACGCGAAACATACGATTTAGCAGAAATATCACGCGATATACACGATTTCGCTTCTAATTCTTGCGAAATAGCGATTTTAAACAAACGATTTAGCTTCAAATTCATGCGAAATGAACAATTTAGCTTCAGATTCATGCGAAATACACGAATTAGCTTTAAATCAACGCGAAACATACGATTTAGCTTCAATATCATGCGATATACACGATTTCGCTTCAAATTCGTGGGAAATAGCGATTTTAAACAAACGATTTAGCTTCAAATTCATGTGATATGAACAATTTAGCTTCAGATTAATGCGAAATACACGAATTAGCTTTAAATCAACGCGAAACATACGATTTAGAAGAAATATCATCCGATGTACACGATTTCGTTTCAAATTCGTGAGAAATAGCGATTTTAAACAAACGATTTAGCTTCAAATTCATGTGATATGAACAATTTAGCTTCAGATTAATGCGAAATACACGAATTAGCTTTAAATCAACGCGAAACATACGATTTAGCAGAAATATCATCCGATATACACGATTTCGCTTCAAATTCGTGAGAAATAGCGATTTTAAACAAACGATTTAGCTTCAAATTCATGTGATATGAACAATTTAGCTTCAGATTCATGCGAAATACACGAATTAGCTTTAAATCAACGCGAAACATACGATTTAACTTCAATACCAAGCGATATACACGATTTCGCTTCAAATTCGTGAGAAATAGCGATTTTAAACAAACGATTTAGCTTCAAATTCATGCGAAATGAACAATTTAGCTTCAGATTCATGCGAAATACACGAATTAGCTTTAAATCAACGCGAAACATACGATTTAGTTTCAATATCATGCGATATACACGATTTCGCTTCAAATTCGTTCGAAATAGCGATTTTAAACAAACGATTTAGCTTCAAATTCATGTGATATGTTACGTCCCGCGGCGTCGTTTCCCGAAAATATATATATATTCGCACGAATACCGCGGATCAAGACGTACGTTGCAAACCTTTGGGTACACACGCGACTCGTACGTTCGGTGTATTACCGGGATCTCATGCGTTCGCGAATAGGCGGTTTACAAAAGGCACTCACCGGACGGTCTAGTACATCGGGTCGATAGACTGGGCGACCTCGAGGGCTCGGAGTGCGGCTCGCTTCAAGATGAACGTCGTGTAGCGCCTTCGACGTGGGTCTCCCTTCGCGTAGACTGGAGGATAAGACGTGGAATCGTCTATGTCGATCGGACGGGGCTTGCTCCACTGGACCAGCTCGACGTATGGATGCCTCACGGCTCGCTGAAGCTGGGCGATGATGCGGGCCTCGTAGTTTCGTTGGCGGTCGAATCTCCGTGAGCCGTCAGCGATCGCGCTGGTTTTTCGGCAAAGCTTCCGAAGCTGATATTTACGACCGGCGCGTTTTGGCATGGGGAGCTTATGTCGCTTAGAAGGACTGTTGTCAGGTTCCAACCGAAAGCCTCAAGTCTCTATACCGAGCATTCAGGGTGAGCTCCGTGCGTATATTAACTTGGCAGTCAGAAAGGGTTTAGACAACCGTTCGACCATAGGCGACACTCGTTTCCTTTGCCGTGAAGAAGTTAGGATTGAAGATTGAAGGGTACGACAATAACTAAGTATTAAAGAATATATTCAAGATTAAGATACACTTAGACTCCTAATATTAACTACGACTGGGAGTAGGGTTGAAATAGTAAAGTGCGGGGAGGTCTCCAGAGGAAGTCGTTCCTCGGTGGAGCTGGGAGTAGAACTGACGATCTTCGCTGGTGCTCTGACCTCCTTCGGTTGTGGGGGCGCTGCTGCTCCGGGGAGGTACGAGTGGGGCGTACCGTGTGGTGGGGAATCCTCCGGAGTGGGGATGCCGGGGAATGCTGGTGAGTCGGCTAGCGGAGCGCGTCTTTGGTGTTCTATAGCTAACGCTTGCACACGTCTTACGGTATTACGCATATGGTAACATCAGTGGAAGAGTCGGTAAACGCTTGAACGCTTCTTATGGTATTACTCGTATGGTAACGTTGGTGGAGGTGTCGGTAATGGGTTGAACGGTAGGATGGGTATCGGGAGAGCGTAGGATAGGGGCTCGAATGTAGTATATCTTCCTATAACTAGTTCGGGTTAATATATATAATCTATGTTCTTATGGCTAGGTCGATTTGAAGGCCCGGGCCTGAAAAGGGTGTCAAATTACGATGTAATTTGACACCTATTTCCAAAATTTTTCGAGCGCCCGGCGCTCGACCCGGCAAGGCGTTGGCTTGCCGAATCCGCATTTATATGGTTACATCAATACGTCGGGAGACGTAACAGATATGAGCAATTTAGCTTCAGATTAATGCGAAATACACGAATTAGTTACAAATCAACGCGAAACATACGATTTAGCAGAAATATCATGCGATATACACGATTTCGCTTCAAATTCTTGCGAAATAGCGATTTTAAACAAACGATTTAGCTTCAAATTCATGCGAAATGAACAATTTAGCTTCAGATTCATGCGAAATACACGAATTAGCTTTAAATCAACGCGAAACATACGATTTAGCAGAAATATCATGCGATATACACGATTTCGCTTCTAATTCTTGCGAAATAGCGATTTTAAACAAACGATTTAGCTTCAAATTCATGTGATATGAACTATTTAACTTCAGATTCATGCGAAATACACGAATTAGCTTTAAATCAACACGAAACATACGATTTAACTTCAATATCATGCGATATACACGATTTCGCTTCAAATTCCTGCGAAATAGCGATTTTAAACAAACGATTTAGCTTCAAATTCATGTGATATGAACAATTTAGCTTCAGATTCATGCGAAATACACGAATTAGCTTTAAATCAACGCGAAACATACGATTTAGCTTCAATATCATGCGATATACACGATTTCGCTTCAAATTCGTGCGAAATAGCGATTTTAAACAAACGATTTAGCTTCAAATTCATGTGATATGAACAATTTAGCTTCAGATTAATGCGAAATACACGAATTAGCTTTAAATCAACGCGAAACATACGATTTAGCAGAAATATCACGCGATATACACGATTTCGCTTCTAATTCTTGCGAAATAGCGATTTTAAACAAACGATTTAGCTTCAAATTCATGCGAAATGAACAATTTAGCTTCAGATTCATGCGAAATACACGAATTAGCTTTAAATCAACGCGAAACATACGATTTAGCAGAAATATCATGCGATATACACGATTTCGCTTCTAATTCTTGCGAAATAGCGATTTTAAACAAACGATTTAGCTTCAAATTCATGTGATATGAACTATTTAACTTCAGATTCATGCGAAATACACGAATTAGCTTTAAATCAACACGAAACATACGATTTAACTTCAATATCATGCGATATACACGATTTCGCTTCAAATTCCTGCGAAATAGCGATTTTAAACAAACGATTTAGCTTCAAATTCATGTGATATGAACAATTTAGCTTCAGATTCATGCGAAATACACGAATTAGCTTTAAATCAACGCGAAACATACGATTTAGCTTCAATATCATGCGATATACACGATTTCGCTTCAAATTCGTGCGAAATAGCGATTTTAAACAAACGATTTAGCTTCAAATTCATGTGATATGAACAATTTAGCTTCAGATTAATGCGAAATACACGAATTAGCTTTAAATCAACGCGAAACATACGATTTAGCAGAAATATCACGCGATATACACGATTTCGCTTCTAATTCTTGCGAAATAGCGATTTTAAACAAACGATTTAGCTTCAAATTCATGCGAAATGAACAATTTAGCTTCAGATTCATGCGAAATACACGAATTAGCTTTAAATCAACGCGAAACATACGATTTAGCAGAAATATCATGCGATATACACGATTTCGCTTCTAATTCTTGCGAAATAGCGATTTTAAACAAACGATTTAGCTTCAAATTCATGTGATATGAACTATTTAACTTCAGATTCATGCGAAATACACGAATTAGCTTTAAATCAACACGAAACATACGATTTAACTTCAATATCATGCGATATACACGATTTCGCTTCAAATTCCTGCGAAATAGCGATTTTAAACAAACGATTTAGCTTCAAATTCATGTGATATGAACAATTTAGCTTCAGATTCATGCGAAATACACGAATTAGCTTTAAATCAACGCGAAACATACGATTTAGCTTCAATATCATGCGATATACACGATTTCGCTTCAAATTCGTGCGAAATAGCGATTTTAAACAAACGATTTAGCTTCAAATTCATGTGATATGAACAATTTAGCTTCAGATTAATGCGAAATACACGAATTAGCTTTAAATCAACGCGAAAATACGATTTAGCAGAAATATCACGCGATATACACGATTTCGCTTCTAATTCTTGCGAAATAGCGATTTTAAACAAACGATTTAGCTTCAAATTCATGCGAAATGAACAATTTAGCTTCAGATTCATGCGAAATACACGAATTAGCTTTAAATCAACGCGAAACATACGATTTAGCTTCAATATCATGCGATATACACGATTTCGCTTCAAATTTGTGGGAAATAGCGATTTTAAACAAACGATTTAGCTTCAAATTCATGTGATATGAACAATTTAGCTTCAGATTAATGCGAAATACACGAATTAGCTTTAAATCAACGCGAAACATACGATTTAGCTTCAATATCATGCGATATACACGATTTCGCTTCAAATTCGTGCGAAATAGCGATTTTAAACAAACGATTTAGCTACAAATTCATGTGATATGAACAATTTAGCTTCAGATTAATGCGAAATACACGAAATAGCTTTAAATCAACGCGAAACGTACGATTTAGCAGAAATATCATGCGATATACACGATTTCGCTTCAAATTCGTGCGAAATAGCGATTTTAAACAAACGATTTAGCTTCAAATTCATGCGAAATGAACAATTTAGCTTCAGATTCATGCGAAATACACGAATTAGCTTTAAATCAACGCGAAACATACGATTTAGCTTAAATATCATGCGATATTGTAACGACTGTCGTCGTGTTGCGTTAGCTTTAAGCTAGGATACATACATACATTATATGCATCATATACCTCATTCTATACTATGTTCTATACCCCGTCCTATACTCCATCATATACTACATTCCATACCTTATTCCACACTACACTCCATTCCCCACCCTATGCTTCATTCTATAATATATAACACATTCTATACTCCATATTATGTCTGCGCTAATTACATACTACGTTTTGTGCTAGTTCATAAGTACACAATTGTAACACATACAACATCCTATTTCTTAAGCACACATATACACAACACATATACAAGCATTGTGTACCACACGCACACACACACACGATAACATAAGCCAACATTATAAGCAAATAACTATAAGTTAAATATTCAAATACCAATAACAAACTAATGCATACGCCTATGTATAATGTAGAATAAGTTAGTAGCGCGCCAATGTTGCAATCCGTTCACACCGCGAAAACTGCAAGGTCAGCAAATACCATCACGCTCGCAGATAGTCGCGCTCCATGGGATCCTGCAGACGGCAGCAAATCTCACGGTGCACCAGGAGTAAGAGAGAACGCACGTGATGCATCCGCTCGCACTGAGAACTGCAAGCTCAGCGCATTCCATCACGCTCGCAGTCAACCGTGCTCCACGGGAAACTGCAAGCACCAGCAGATCTCACAACGCCCAGAGAGAGAGACAGACTATCGTCAGCAGATGCGCTCTCCCTCGCACCAACGTCGCCCCTCCACCGGCCGGACTCGACGCGCCAAGGAAACGCGGACGGCTCCATACTTCAGTTCCAGACTCCGAGGAGAAACGACGTCTCCTATGAGAGTCCCGCGCATTAATAACTTCAACTTCTCGCGTGATACGCCTTGCTATTTCCAAATCGTATTCTTAGTCTAAATACCATATCGTTAATTGTAGATTCTAAGTGTTTAGTGTAACCAATTTATAAATAGAATATATTATTATTATTTTTACCTAATTGCACCGTGAACGTTATTGTGTATTACCGAAACCCAACGTCCTCATCCGCGTCGAGAGTTCATACTGTTAAAGTTCCCACAAATAAATATATGTTCCGAACGTGCTTCGCTAACGTACCACAAGGCTTCAGAAGCAGCTCTTTCCAGGCGACTCGGCGGAACTAGCCAACCTCCTGCAACTCCCTCGTCACACCTGGACACAAAATCAAATCAAGTGCATCATTCAACACCGATGAGTAATAGCTATAAGTAAATTTGTTAGATTTTGTGCATTCTGTTCGTCGGGCCTCGTTCAGATTCGGACGTACGTACCGTTTGGGACGGAAAGATCGCGATAAAAAAGGAAAAAGGGGAAGCCCAGCCCGGGACGTGACAAATTTGGCGCAGTCGGTAGGACACGCATCCCAGCTGTCCGTAAATATTTGCCGTGAACCGAGTGACGATATTGTTAGCAAGTGATCACCGCGAATTAGGACAGTCCCAACGTGATCCCCGCGAATATAGAAACTGTGCACGAAACTAAAATAACATCTACTGACTCGTTTTGTAAAATCACGTTAAAATGGATACACGATCAAAAAAACGTGGAGATTCTCCCGCGCCCACCGAGGCCGAACTATTAAAATTCCAGGCAGAGTTAGCGGAAAAGGAAGCGTACCTCAACGAGCAGGCAAGATTTTTAGCAGACTCGCGTAGGAATTTCGAGGATGCTGCGGAGCAGCAACGACTAGATTTACAAAATATTCAGCGTGAACTCCGCGAGATCCGCGAAGCTAGTTTCGCGTCATCGCAACGCGCACCCCTCTCACCTGAAACAACTTCCCGTGTCGAACGCATGTCGACGGAACCATTGAGCTTCACGGTCAAGGAAGCTCTCGAATTTATACCCGCCTTCGACGGCACTAATATTCCGGTAATACAATTTAGTCGAGCCTGCAAGAGAGCTAGGGACATCGTACCGCCCTATGCGGAACGAACTTTGACAAAATTAATTTGCAATAAACTAAGATATCGCGCATATTCGGCTTTAGAGGACGAAAATTGTTGCACCATAAACGAGCTGTGCAACCGCCTCAAAGAAGTTTTTGGTCCACATCGGTCGGTAGACCAATACCGCGGCGATCTCGCAAGCATATTGCAAGGTCAAAACGAGCATATCTTGGATTATATTAGCAGAACAAAAGACCTCCGCGCCGCAATTTTAGACTGCGATGATAGTCATCGCAACATCGAGAACGTAGACGAATTAACAATAGACAGTTTTATTAGAGGGCTCATTCCCGCCTTGCGGCCAGAGGTTAGCCCGCACAGGAACGAACCACTGAACCTAGTTTTTAAAAGGGCCACCACGGCATATAAACAATACGAATTCGACAAGACGCGCTTTAAGGAAGCGCCGCGCAATTTCTCTAGCACAGTCTCCCCGCGAAATAATTACACTTACGTGAGAGACCGCGGACCAGCGACCGACACCGCTCCACGAATTGACTACAATCGCCAATCTTATAACCCCAATCGTTTTAATGCACCATATAACCCGTCACCGCGTAACATTCGACAAAACGAAACGACGTATAGTGACCGCGCTCGTATCCAACCAAAGGAAGACCCCCGTACACAGCGTAAAGCCTCAGAACGTAACCCGACCGAGGCACCCAAATTCTGTAGGTATTGTAAGAACGAGGGACACGATATCCACGAATGCAGGAAACGTGAATATAATAATAGACTAAGAGATCAGGGAAACGCGCAAAGCCTCCCGTCCACCTCGCCGCCGCGACGGGAGGCCCCGGCGTCGTCAACCGTAAAGACAATAATAGAAGAGAACGAACAGAACGACGGTTCGTCTCCGCAGTAAATCTGTCGGCAGATTCCCCGATTCCGCGAGTCCGGACACTCGCCCCGCAGTTCAAAAATCGCAGCGAACTTTTAGTAGATACAGGTTCGGAAATAAATTTAATAAAAGTATCGAGTCTTAAACCCGGTGTACTAGTAAACAGACAGGGCATCATCCTGATTCAGGGGATCACTAGCGGCAGCGTTGCTACCTTAGGGAGCACGAACATAGAGATCGTAGGAAAAAATGTCGAGTTCCAGGTTCTTCCTGCGGATTTCCCACTGAATGTGGACGGTATCCTGGGCTCCCCTTTCTTCGGTACCGGGGCCGAAATTTCTTACAAAAAGGGCTGCGTCGTATTCAACGACGTAAGCATTCCATTCGCGCGTAACACCGAAAAGGAAACGCACAAAATCGAGGCACGTACGAGCGCGTGCATCAAAGTCAGGGTCAGCGGACCTCCAGTCGGTTATATCCGACGTATGAGGGTAGAACCGAACGTATTCTTGGGTGACTGCGTGGTCACCAACACTAACGGAGAGGCATACCTGCGGTGCGTAAACGCATCGACCGACGTGGCGTCCTTCTGCCTGCCAACGCTGGAGGTGGAAGAGATCGAGGGAAACCTTTCATACAGCAAACCCAGTTCCGTTTTACCAATCTCAAATTCAGATCCTGCGGTTCGCATTAATGAGCTATGTGAATCGATTCGCATGGATCATCTTAATCAGGAGGAGATTAATCACGTAAAATCACTAATCCAAGAAAACCACGATCTCTTCCATCTCGCTGGCGATCGTCTGGGGAAAACAGACGCGGTCACGCACAAAATCCCCACCACGGATAACGTCCCAGTACATACGAAACAATATCGCTATCCGCCGATCCACAAAGAGGAAATCGATAAACAAATGCGCGAGCTTTTACAGAACGACATCGTCGTCCCTTCGAATTCTCCATACAATTCCCCTTTGTGGATCGTGCCTAAAAAGCCGGACGAAAACGGCAACAAGAAATGGCGCATGGTTATCGACTATCGCGCGCTTAATGAAAAATCGATATCAGACGCGTATCCGCTACCCAGCATAAATGAAATCCTTGACCAGCTTGGTAGTTCGAAGTACTTCAGTGTCTTCGATTTGGCAAGCGGGTTTCACCAAATTGGCATGGAGAAGGACGACGCGGCCAAAACCGCGTTCTCAACCCCGTTCGGTCACTACGAGTACAGTAGGATGCCGTTCGGGTTGAAAAACGCACCAGCTACATTTCAACGCCTAATGGACAATATCTTGAGTGGCCTGCAGGGAAATGAATTGTTCGTGTATTTAGACGACATTGTTATATATGCCAGGACAATAGAGGAACACGCTGCCAAGTTCCGGAAACTCGCGCTCAGATTGCGCAGCGCAAACTTGAAACTCCAACCGTCGAAATGCGGATTTTTGTTTCGAGAAGTGGCATACCTTGGCCATCTAATCAGCGAACACGGCGTTAGACCATGCCCAAATAAAATACGCGCAGTGCGTGATTATCCGCGGCCCAAGAACGCTAAAAATGTCAGAGAATTTCTGGGACTTGCGGGTTATTATCGTAGGTTCATAGATAAATTCGCGCAAATATCAAAACCCCTCACGAAGCTCTTAACGAAAGACGCAAAGTTTTTGTGGCAAGCTGAACAGGAGCAAGCCTTCGCCACCCTCCGTGAAAAATTGTGCCAGGAACCGGTCTTACAATATCCAGATTTCACGAAACCGTTCCACGTAACTTGTGATGCATCAGGGTACGCCATAGGGGCCGTGCTCAGCCAGGGCGAAATAGGCAAAGACAAACCCATCGCGTACGCCTCAAGAAATTTACACGGGCCGGAACTCAATTACGCGACCATAGAAAAGGAATGTCTGGCCATAATTTTTGGGGTACACTACTTTAGACCATACATTTACGGTCGGCAATTTGACCTCGTTACCGACCATAGACCGTTGGTTTGGATGAACTCCGTAAAGGATCCGACGTCGCGCCTCCTCCGTTGGCGATTGAAATTGGCCGAATTCGAATACAAGGTAATCTATAAACCGGGTAAGGCCAACGGAAACGCGGATGCTCTCTCTAGAAATCCAGTGGTGCTTCCATGTCTGGACTCCTCTAATGAGGAGATATTTGATGCCAACCGAAAAATTCCGCCGCCATCCGTAAACTTACCGGGCCCTTCTACCCCTAACAGTGAAAATCTAGATTCCTTCAATAAGGAAAACACAAGCCCGCCATCTCCACCCCAACTTTTCACGCCAGATTCCGGGTCATCTTCTATCCCCCACTCCCCTCTTCCCATGCGAGAAACATCACCACCAAGCACGCAAGAATCATCCAGTTCGGACGAAGCAATGATAGAAAACAATAACCCCCCGGCACGCCTCCATAATAAAACCATTATATACACCCGGGATAGATTAATTATGCGTAACGACAACCTCGTTTGTTTCGTTTCCCAAGATGGACAACCTGCAGAAACGGGTGCTCTGGATCTTTTCAGACAAGATAAATTAACAATAGATCGCCTGACCTTACATAGAGCCAAAGTTAGTAGTATCGGTCAACATAAATTAATACAGCTCCCAGTCAAGGAAACCGCTCTGCATCAAGCTACGATCGATGACATACGAGAATGCCTTAGATCCCTCTATAATGTCGTTACGGAACTTCAACTATCCTCGATTTCAATCTCAAGAACGTACATAGATCACGTCTCCTGGCACACAATTCGAGACGTATTAATCGAAATTTTTACTGACACTAATCTCCAAATATTCTACTGCACAAACGAAATACAACTCCCGGCAGAAGACCGCAGAATGTCGATTGTATCAGAAAACCATGTATCGGCTTTCGCGGGACATAAGGGCATTTCCAAAACGTATAAGAGGATACGCGAAAAATACTATTGGCCCACCTTAAAGGCAGACGTTACTAAGTTTATAAACAGTTGTCCGGATTGTCAAATCAATAAATTAACAAGGGTAAAAACGCGACTGCCAATGACCTTAACAGACACACCAGGACGGGCGTTCGACAAGGTTTCAATGGACGTGGTCGGTCCCCTACCAACCACCCCTGAAGGATACGAGTACATTTTAACAATGCAGGACCTCTTAACGAAGTATTCGCTCGCTACACCCCTTCGAACCGTCGGTGCAATCGAAACAGCAGACGCGTTAGTAGAAAACCTTATTTGTAGGTTTGGCATACCAAAAGCGATGCTTACCGATCAAGGGTCTGACTTCACTAGCTCGCTCCTAAAGGCAGTTGCCAAACGTTTTAAAATTTCGCAAGTACAAACAACAGCTTTTCACCCTCAGAGCAATGGCTCCATTGAACGTTCCCACATGGTGCTCACAGAATATTTGAAACAATTCACGAAAAAGAACGACTGGCATAAATGGTTAAACCTTGCTATGTTCAGTTATAATACAAGTACCCATGAGGGAACAAATTTTACACCACACGAATTGGTATTCGGTAGTTTGGCCCGAGTTCCTTCATCTAACCAAGAGAATTTAGACATCGGAAACGAAACCTACGATAGCTACTACCGCGAGCTCCAAAGAAAAATCTCATTAACACAAGAAAGGGCTCGCGAAAACCTAATCATGGCTAAAGGTAGATCAAAACGATACTATGATAAGAAATTAAATCTAGCAAAATTCGCTTCAGGGGACAAGGTGTTCCTCCTCAAGGAACCCCGGAAGGGCAAATTTGACCAGCAGTACACCGGGCCATATGAAATCTTACAGACCATAGGGGAAACGAATGCAAAAATCAAAATAGGTAATCGAATTAAAATCGTTCATATGAATAAGTTAAAGCGAGCGAGAACAATACAGAAAATCCGAACGACAGTCGTAGCGCCCCCACGAGAAGAAACCGCCCCCACGAACCCCTCCCCAGAACGAGAAGAAGACCAACCAACAACCACGAGCCCTCCCACTGCCCTTACCACGCCCCCCACCTCAACAGCCAACACCTATATAACAGTACAGGAGCTCCAAGATCATCAGTCACACCTCGACATCGACGCCAACAGCAACATGAACTTCAAACCGTTCCTAGTACTTACACTCTTGCGTTCAACATCAGCTCTTATCGGATACGATTGTAACAGTCCAACGTTGAATGTTACTACTTTCTCAATAATGGACAAACCCGAATGCGAACACGGGACCAGCAAAACAATCTCGCAAACCTCAAACGTGCAACTTCTCCAATTAATAGAATTCGAAGAAACCACAGTCCGTCAGTGCAGAGTTGAAATCGATCGTACGATTTATTACTGTGGCATGCATTCACATATATCTGTCGTAAATAATGGAAGACAACAGTACATCCTGAGTACGCCGCGAGATATTTGTAACACACTTCACGAATCCGGCTACCTGTTCTTACCACCGTCTGTGCAAATCACCGGTATATTGGGAAACAGTTCAACATCACGCGCCGTTACTTTAGCAGGACAAATACAACAAGATGGTGCTTGCAAGGGAACAACGTACAGCGACCCCTACGGAACATGGGACGGCGTCGTAGTACAAGCAGTAATCAAGATCACTTTGAAAAATTTCCATGCCCCAATTAAACTATCATCGAACGAAATCATTTTACCCTCGGGTCAGCGGTGTTCCCTGGATACGGATCATTGTATGGACTCCGAGGAGGGATTCTCGTACTGGACAAGCATTCCCATCGATCAGCATTGCCACTTTAATAAATATGAGGTGCTCTACGAAGGAAAAGCGATTAAAACCTCCACGACCAACAACAATTTAACAGCCCTCTTCACGGTGGCAAACGAAGAAACGGCTTTTGCCCTGACCACAACAGGAAGAACATCCGTATGTGGATACACATTGTTGAGAACGGAACATCCGAAATTACTCATATTGGAAATAACGCACGAGGGAAAATTCAAGAACGCCGGAGCCAGGAAAGTCGACAACCTGGACATATTTACTTACGTGAACGCCAAGTTCATATACATAGAAAAGCACATAAGTTCCCAAGTTATCGCCCTGTACAACGATATAATGCGCCAAAAATGCGACATCGAGCAGCAAGTCCAAAGAAACGCAGTCATGATGATACATTCCGCACCAGCAGAAGTGGCTACTGCAATTACAAAGGAACCAGGTCATATGGCATTGCAGTCAGGAGAAGTAATACACGTCGTCAAATGTGTACCAGTACTCTGCACAATCAGGAAGGTGCAAGAGTGCTACGATGAGCTGCCGGTGACCTATAAGAACGAGTCATTCTTCCTCACGCCGAGGACGCGTATTCTAGTTAAAACAGGGACCAGGAAGGAATGTAGCGAACTAATCCCCACCTGCTATAAGCTTCACGGAACCTGGTATCAAATGCTGCCGAAACCCATGGAAAGTGTACCACCACCGCCACTCCAAAGTATTAGCAGATCCACCTGGAAGTACATGAACCCAGCCAATCTAGCGAACGGAGGAATATATTCCAAGGAGGACATCCGGAGATTAAGCGAGCACATCCTCTTCCCGATAGAAAAGATCTCCGTAATCAACTCACTGGCACAAGGAGCATCGGGCCGCCAATACGCAACAGATTCAGTGCAAATATCAAACCTGTTCGACGAACAATCACTCAAACGGATCGCCGAATCAACGGTAGAAAGACTGTGGTCCGGGTTCACAACGTTCGGTTCAGTGAGTGCGGGAATAATTGGACTCTATGTGTTAATAAAAGTGCTAAAAACTATAATAAACACAGTAATGAATGGCATAGCCCTCCATAGACTTTACGGATGGAGCATCCACATAATAGGAGCCATATGGAGTTCTTTAACTAGATTCTTTATATTCCTAAAACAAAACAATCTGAACAATGTGCGCGACAGGGAGAACCCTGGACCCGAAATATCCCAAGAAGACACAGACAACAACAGCCACGGCCCACCCTCACCCCAGCCCCGTGGTGCAGAATGCCTAAAACTCAAACCCTTGTACCGTCGCCCGAACCAGGAAATTCCACTCCGTGAAATTTCCTCCCTAAGGGGGGAGGTGTAACGACTGTCGTCGTGTTGCGTTAGCTTTAAGCTAGGATACATACATACATTATATGCATCATATACCTCATTCTATACTATGTTCTATACCCCGTCCTATACTCCATCATATACTACATTCCATACCTTATTCCACACTACACTCCATTCCCCACCCTATGCTTCATTCTATAATATATAACACATTCTATACTCCATATTATGTCTGCGCTAATTACATACTACGTTTTGTGCTAGTTCATAAGTACACAATTGTAACACATACAACATCCTATTTCTTAAGCACACATATACACAACACATATACAAGCATTGTGTACCACACGCACACTCACACACGATAACATAAGCCAACATTATAAGCAAATAACTATAAGTTAAATATTCAAATACCAATAACAAACTAATGCATACGCCTATGTATAATGTAGAATAAGTTAGTAGCGCGCCAATGTTGCAATCCGTTCACACCGCGAAAACTGCAAGGTCAGCAAATACCATCACGCTCGCAGATAGTCGCGCTCCATGGGATCCTGCAGACAGCAGCAAATCTCACGGTGCACCAGGAGTAAGAGAGAACGCACGAGATGCATCCGCTCGCACTGAGAACTGCAAGCTCAGCGCATTCCATCACGCTCGCAGTCAACCGTGCTCCATGGGAAACTGCAAGCACCAGCAGATCTCACAACGCCCAGAGAGAGAGACAGACTATCATCAGCAGATGCGCTCTCCCTCGCACCAACGTCGCCCCTCCACCGGCCGGACTCGACGCGCCAAGGAAACGCGGACGGCTCTACACTCCAGTTCCAGACTCCGAGGAGAAACGACGTCTCCTATGAGAGTCCCGCGCATTAATAACTTCAACCTCTCGCGTGATACGCCTTGCTATTTCCAAATCGTATTCTTAGTCTAAATACCATATCGTTAATTGTAGATTCTAAGTGTTTAGTGTAACCAATTTATAAATAGAATATATTATTATTATTTTTACCTAATTGCACCGTGAACGTTATTGTGTATTACCGAAACCCAACGTCCTCATCCGCGTCGAGAGTTCATACTGTTAAAGTTCCCACAAATAAATATATGTTCCGAACGTGCTTCGCTAACGTACCACAAGGCTTCAGAAGCAGCTCTTTCCAGGCGACTCGGCGGAACTAGCCAACCTCCTGCAACTCCCTCGTCACACCTGGACACAATATCAAATCAAGTGCATCATTCAACACCGATGAGTAATAGCTATAAGTAAATTTGTTAGATTTTGTGCATTCTGTTCGTCGGGCCTCGTTCAGATTCGGACGTACGTACCGTTTGGGACGGAAAGATCGCGATAAAAAAAAAAAAGGGGAAGCCCAGCCCGGGACGTGACAATATACACGATTTCGCTTCTAATTCTTGCGAAATAGCGATTTTAAACAAACGATTTAGCTTCAAATTCATGCGAAATGAACAATTTAGCTTCAGATTAATGCGAAATACACGAATTAGCTTTAAATCTACGCGAAACATACGATTTAGCTTCAATATCATGCGATATACACGATTTCGCTTCAAATTCGTGCGAAATAGCGATTTTAAACAAACGATTTAGCTTCAAATTCATGCGAAATGAACTATTTAACTTCAGATTCATGCGAAATACACGAATTAGCTTTAAATCAACGCGAAACATACGATTTAGCTTCAATATCATGCGATATACACGATTTCGCTTCAAATTCGTGCGAAATAGCGATTTTAAACAAACGATTTAGCTTCAAATTCATGTGATATGAACAATTTAGCTTCAGATTAATGCGAAATACACGAATTAGCATTAAATGAACGCGAAACAAACGACTTAACTTCAATATCAACCGATATACACGTTTTCGCTTCAAATTCGTGAGAAATAGCGATTTTAAACAAACGATTTAGCTTCAAATTCATGCGAAATGAACAATTTAGCTTCAGATTCATGCGAAATACACGAATTAGCTTTAAATCAACGCGAAACATACGATTTAGCTTCAATATCATGCGATATACACGATTTCGCTTCTAATTCTTGCGAAATAGCGATTTTAAACAAACGATTTGGCTTCAAATTCATACGAAATGAACAATTTAGCTTCAGATTCATGCAAAATACACGAATTAGCTTTAAATCAACGCGAAACATACGATTTAGCTTCAATATCATGCGATATACACGATTTCGCTTCAAATTCGTGGGAAATAGCGATTTTAAACAAACGATTTAGCTTCAAATTCATGTGATATGAACAATTTAGCTTCAGATTAATGCGAAATACACGAATTAGCTTTAAATCAACGCGAAACATACGATTTAGAAGAAATATCATCCGATATACACGATTTCGCTTCAAATTCGTGAGAAATAGCGATTTTAAACAAACGATTTAGATTCAGATTCATGCGAAATGAACAATTTAGCTTCAGATTCATGCGAAATACACGAAATAGCTTTAAATCAACGCGAAACATACGATTTAGCTTCAATATCATGCGATATTGTAACGACTGTCGTCGTGTTGCGTTAGCTTTAAGCTAGGATACATACATACATTATATGCATCATATACCTCATTCTATACTATGTTCTATACCCCGTCCTATACTCCATCATATACTACATTCCATACCTTATTCACTACACTCCATTCCCCACCCTATGCTTCATTCTATAATATATAACACATTCTATACTCCATATTATGTCTGCGCTAATTACATACTACGTTTTGTGCTAGTTCATAAGTACACAATTGTAACACATACAACATCCTATTTCTTAAGCACACATATACACAACACATATACAAGCATTGTGTACCACACGCACACACACACACGATAACATAAGCCAACATTATAAGCAAATAACTATAAGTTAAATATTCAAATACCAATAACAAACTAATGCATACGCCTATGTATAATGTAGAATAAGTTAGTAGCGCGCCAATGTTGCAATCCGTTCACACCGCGAAAACTGCAAGGTCAGCAAATACCATCACGCTCGCAGATAGTCGCGCTCCATGGGATCCTGCAGACGGCAGCAAATCTCACGGTGCACCAGGAGTAAGAGAGAACGCACGTGATGCATCCGCTCGCACTGAGAACTGCAAGCTCAGCGCATTCCATCACGCTCGCAGTCAACCGTGCTCCACGGGAAACTGCAAGCACCAGCAGATCTCACAACGCCCAGAGAGAGAGACAGACTATCGTCAGCAGATGCGCTCTCCCTCGCACCAACGTCGCCCCTCCACCGGCCGGACTCGACGCGCCAAGGAAACGCGGACGGCTCCATACTTCAGTTCCAGACTCCGAGGAGAAACGACGTCTCCTATGAGAGTCCCGCGCATTAATAACTTCAACTTCTCGCGTGATACGCCTTGCTATTTCCAAATCGTATTCTTAGTCTAAATACCATATCGTTAATTGTAGATTCTAAGTGTTTAGTGTAACCAATTTATAAATAGAATATATTATTATTATTTTTACCTAATTGCACCGTGAACGTTATTGTGTATTGTTACGTCCCGGGGATCGAAATTCGCGTTGACTAGTGAACGCGTCGAATTCCACGGAGTTTAAACGTAAATTGCAATCTTTTCGTTCACGCGGCGCGGGGCGTCCGCGTCTAACTGGGATAACCACGAGGCGCTTGCAGGCGATTCACAATTCAGCACTCACCGGGCGGGGTATTCTAATCGGCACGCTGTTAGTACGTCGTGCGAGGATGAAGTAGACCAGTCGTCTCGGGTCGGCTTCGGGGATCTTGGCGACGTCGAGGATAGAAGCCGGAACGTCGAGTGACCTTGGCGTTGTCCAGGGAGTTTGGGCAGCTTGCAGCAGCTGTCGTAGACGGGCTTCTATGACGGCGTTAACCGTGAGTGCAGGATCACGTGAGTGTTGCGGGCGTTCCGCGTGAGATCTGCGCAGCTTCCTTAGTTGATAGGATCGACCGGCGTGTTTCGGCATGGACGTTAAATACAAGCGTGAGGCTAATGCAACGTGCAAATAGTGGCAATGGTACGACTCTCTACTAGTGCGGCGCTTACGGGGCGAGCGTCCAACACACACTGGTAGAAAGGGCTATTTCTCTAGGAGAATATACGTTCGTGCCGAGCATACGGGGCGTGCTCCAAGGCGCACGAAAGCGTATTCACAAATTAAGAAAATTATCAAGTAAGCAATTGTCCAGCCGATGCTAGACAGTAAACACCAAGCCGATGTTGAATTATGTTAACGCCGAAGTTAGTTTAAGGAACTGGTAGTTGGTAATAACTTTCACTGAATTTATGTATATGAAATAAAAGTAGTATATTCTTGAATTAAAGTTACACTTGTAGACTTATACTTTAAGAGACTTAAAATTGTTAAGTACGAGCTAAGATTCAGAGTCGAAATGGAAATAGTAACGCGTAGCACTATGCGGAGTGCTGGCGGTGGACGTCTAGTCCAGGAGACGGCGGAGGTAGAACTGATGTTCCGAGCCGCTGCTCGGAGCTCCTCTGGTACGTCGAGGAGTGGGGGTCGCTGCTTGCGCGCGCTCGGTGCGGCGGAGAGTGGGGCTGCCTACGTCAGAGGTACGGGGCGCCGGCGTAGGCGTCGAGACGGCGGCCGGGAAAGTGAAGCAGGTATACAAGGGTTGAAAGGGTCGTGAAGGGTAGGCGAGGGCAAGATAAGTGAAATTTTGTGTAATGGTAAGGGATCTTAAAAGGGTAGGCGAGAGGAAAAGTGCAAGTGGAGATCTATGTATCGATAAGGGATCTTAAAAGGGTAGGCGAGAGGAAAAGTGGTTGTACGGAAGAACGGCGACAGGCTGGCGCGACGGGTTGGCGCCAGTACTATGTTTGACTTAAGGTGTATTATGCGCGGTGCTATGCATGCGAATCGGTATAGTTCTTATTACTTAATTGTCTAACGGCTAACCTATGCTTATCGGCTATTCGTATATAAGGTCTTACATGATAATTTACACGCTACGCAATACGTCGCGAGACGTAACACCTCCCCCCCCTCGGAAAGAAAAATGATGTAGTCATTTTTCGTCTTCGTCGTCCGAGAAGAGGTTTGGCTTCTTGGATCGTTTATATGTGACATATTTGCTAGTGGGTTTGACGTGTACTTCGAAAGAGTCTTTACTATTGGTGAGGGGTTCACTTAGGGTGGGCTTGTCTATGTCGATGCATTCTAAGGGGCTCACTTGGGTGTTCACTTCACTTAGTTCACTATGATTGTTTTCGCCTTTTAAGTAGAGGCAGAAGTGTGTGAGCGTGCTCTAAGTTGCCGCGAGGAGTTGTAGACTGCAGCCGTATGCGGCGTGGAGCGCGATGCCGTTCAAGACGGTGTTGATTGCCGCCTTGATGCAACGAATTACCAGGTAGATGCCCATTAGTCCCGCCATGACGGAACCGAACTCCATGAACCCATTCCATATCTTTTTCCCTGTCGATTCGGCGATCCGTTCCAGCGTCGTTTCGTCTAGGAGATTGTATAGTTTTACTGAATCGGCGGCGAAGGCGCGGCCGGAGGCTCCTTGTGCCAGGGCGTTGATGACCGCTGCTTTCTCCGCCGGAAACATTATGTGGTCGTTTAGTTTCTGTATATCTTCTTGCGTGTAGATTCCGCCGTTTGCTAAGTTAGCGGGGTTGGTGTATCTCCAAGCGGCTTCAGTTAGTGGTTGGAGTGGTGGTGGTGGTATGCTTTCCACCGGTCGTGGCGTCATTCGGAACCACGTCCCGTGGATTTTGAATGCCGGCGAGATCAATTCGTTGCACTCTCTCTTGGTTCCCGTTTTTACTAGGATTCTCGTCCTCGGGGTTAGGAAAAAGGATTGATTTTGATGTTGTACCGGCAATTCGTCGAAGCAATCCGTAGTTTTCCGGAGTGAGCATTGTACCGGGATGCATTTTATCACGTGAATAGCCTCGCCTGACTGGATAGCCATGAATCCTGGTTCTTTCACCAGGGTAGTGGCGACCTCTGCCGGCGCTATGTGAATCAGCGAGATTACGTTTCTTAGGACTTGTTGTTCCAAGCGGCATTTCTGTCTCGTGATGTCGCGGTAGAGCGACAAAATTTGTGACCTTATGTGCTTCTCCATATATACGAATTTGGTATTTACGTACGTGAAGATGTCTAGGTTGTTAACGTTTTTCTTCTGTGCTGCCTTAAATCTGCCGTCTTTTCGGGTGTCCACGATAAGGAGTTTGGGGTGCTCCGTTTTCGTGAGTGTGTAGCCGCAGATCTGGGCGTGGCCGGTGCTGGTGAGTGCGAAGGCTGTGTCACCCGAAGTGACGGTGTAAACCGCCATGTTGGAGGATTTGGTTCCAACCTTCGTGGCCTTGCCTTCGTATAATACGTTGTATTGTTTTAGGTGGCAGCTGTCGTCTGGGAGGCTGTTCCAGTATGAGAACCCGTCCTCTGGGTCCATGCAATATTCCCTGTTGAGAGGGCAATGGTGTCCCGAGGGTAGGAAGACTTCTCCCGAGGAGAGTTTTACTGCCGAGTTGAAACTTTTGAGTGTTATTCTTACTACTGCTTGTACCACGACTCCTGTCCACGTGCCGAAGGGATCGCTGTACGTTGTGCCGCTGCAGGTTCCGTCCTGGAGGATTTCCCCAGCCAGCGTCAGGCTTCGAGTTGTTGTGCTGTTCCGGACCAGACCTGCGATCTGCCCCGTTGGTGGGAGCATGAGTGTCCCCGAATCTTGCATCGTCCGGCATATGTCCTGTGGTGTGTTCAGTATGTATTGTTGCCTTCCATTGTTGACAACGGAGGTGTGCGAGTGCATGCCACAATGATATATAGTGCGGTCGACTTCGACCTTGCACTGTATTGTTCGAGTTTCGTCGAAATCCACCAGCTGGAGGAGCTGCACCTCTGTATTTTCGACATGTGGTTTGGCGTCGGTACCCTCGCATTTGGGCTTATCGACCGTGGAGAACGTGGTGACGTTGAGCGTGGTGCCGCTGCAGTCGTACCCGATGAGCGCAGTGGATGTTCGGAAGATGGCGAAGACTGCCAGAGTGGCCACGTAGTTCCTCATGCTGTTGTTGGATGGCGACTGTGCCTGGATCATCTCCTGCACCGTCTTATATCGCTGCGGTTGGGTGGGGGCCTCGCGGGCGGGGTAGGGGTTGATAAGGGTGCAGCCGACGCTGCTTACATGTACGGGTGGTTTGGGCGCGTGTTTCAGCTTATCTGAGTGTACCACGCGGGAGCCGGTCTTAAAACTAATTCTTACATTTTGATTGTTTAAGCATTCTAGTACGGTATACGGTCCGGTATATTCGTCGTCGAATTTCCCCTTCCGAGGTTCCTTTAATAGGAAAACCTTGTCTCCGACAGCGAAGGTTCGGACATTCGTTCGCCTATCGTAAAACCTTTTCGATCTTGCCTTCGCCATGGTCAGGTTCTCTCTTGCCTTCTGGGTGGTGCCCGATAGTTTTTCCTGCAGCCTTTCTAAATAGTGCGCGTACGATTCGTCGGTCGAGTCGTGGGCCGCGCTGTTTGCGGATGGTGTACGAGCCATGGTGCCGAACACGAGTTCATGGGGGGTGAATAGGGTACCTTCGTGCACACTAGTATTATACGCGAATGTTGCGAATGGGAGCCACTCGTCCCAGTCGTTATTTTTCACGTATTGTTTTAAGTACTCTGTGAGCACATGGTGAGACCGCTCGATAGAGCCGTTGCTTTGTGGCCTAAACGCGGTGGTTTTGAATTGGGTTATTTTGAAACGTTTAGCGACGTTCCTCATCAGAGAACTCAGAAAGTTCGTCCCCTGGTCGGTCAGAATTCCTTTGGGGGCGCCGAACCGGCAGATAAAATGTTTTGTGAATGCGTCGGCTATCTCTATCGCGCTAGTGTTTGCAAGGGGGATCGCGAGGGAGTATTTCGTGAGGAGGTCCTGGATGGTAAGGATGTAAGAGAAGTTGTTTAATGATGTAGGGAGTGGGCCTACAATGTCCATGGAAATCTTCTCGAAGGCTTTCCCGGGAGTGTCGGTGATCGTCATTGGTTGCCTGGTTTTCACGCGCGTTAGTTTCTTCTTTTGGCAGTGATTGCAGGCATTGACGAATTCCTGAACTTCGCGTTTCAGCGCGGGCCAAAAGTATTTTTCCCTGATGCGTCTGTACGTTTTAGTCACCCCTTTGTGTCCCGCGAAAGCGGAGCAGTGATTTTCCGTGATAATTTCTAGTCGTTCGCTCGCGGGCGGAATTTTTACGTTATGCCCGCACGCGAAGATCTGCGCGTCCGTCGTGGAAAATAGGTTGATCAAGGTTTTATAGATGAATGTCCAGTTTACGTCGTCTAGGGAAGTTTTTGAAAGGCTTACAGAATCCAATTGGAGTTCTGTTACGACGTCTAGGAGTGATCTCAGGGTCTCCACTACCCCTTCGGAATTGGTTGTGTGGAGTTGCGTGTCTTTTATAGGGAGTAGGATTAATCTTTTGTTCCCGTGGTTTAGTACTCGAGCCCGAAATAAAGTGAGACCGGGGATACGTTGGAATTTACCTATGGTAAAAACTTCGACTGCTCCTTCGTCTATCGGGTGACCGTCCGCTGTTACAAATATTGCCAGGTTATCGTTTCTCATGGACAACCTGTCCCGTGTATGTATGATGGTGCGTCTGTTATTTGTGTATTGGGCGTTGTGATCGTCGAAAATTTGGTCGTCCGGGGATGAAGAGGAATCGGAATCTTCGTTCGCGGAGGAAGGTGCAGGAGGAGGGAAGTCGAGGGTCGATTGTGTGGGAACCGTTGAGGTTGTAGGTTGACGAGGTCCAGATGGTGTAGGGGGGTGTCGGGACTGTGGTCGTGTTATCTCTGTGGAATTTGTCGGCGGCTCGTTCGGTGTCTGTCGACTGTTTTTACGACGAATGGCCCCGACTTGTTTAGATGGGGTCGGTTTGGTTGTGATAAGGGGATCTGGTACGGGATTGCGCGACAGGGCGTCTGCATTCAGATTAGTCTTCCCGGTTTTGTAAACGATCTTGTAATCGAACTCGGCTAGTTTAAGGCGCCAGCGGAGCAATCGCGACGTCGGATCTTTAACGTTATTCATCCAGACCAGGGGCTGGTGGTCCGTGACGAGATTGAATTTATGGCCGTAGATATATGGCCGGAAATACTGTGTACAGTATATTATCGCCAAACATTCCTTCTCGATAGTCGAGTAATTCAATTCTGCGCCGTGTAACAGCCTGGAAGCGTAGGCTATCGGGCGGTCTTTGCTGGGAGGGCCCTGACTCAATACTCCACCTATCGCGTAACCTGAGGCGTCTGTGGTTACGTTGAATTCTTTTGTGAAGTCGGGGTATTGCAACAGAGGTTCGGTAGTGAGTAATTCGCGGAGAACGCAGAAGGCGTTCTCTTGTTCTCGATTCCATACGAATGGTTTATCTTTCTTCAACAAGGTTGTCAAAGGTTTTGTTATATGCGAGAATTTAGGGATAAATCGACGGTAATAACCTGATAGTCCCAGGAACTCGCGCAGGCTTCGGATATTCTGGGGGCGCGGAAATTCTTTTACAGCCTGGATTTTTAAAGGACACGGTTTCACGCCGCTTTCACCGATAATGTGTCCTAGGTATGCTACTTCTTTGTGCAAAAAGCCGCATTTCGAAGGCTGTAACTTCAAGTTCGCGTTGCGTAGGCGTCGGGCCAACTTGTCGAATTTCGCCCTATGTTCCGAAAGGCTGCGGGAGTATATGACGATGTCGTCTAGATAGACGAACAGTTCCGTTCCCTGCAGGCCTGAGAGAACGCTGTCCATGAGGCGCTGAAACGTCGCGGGAGCGTTACGGAGGCCGAATGGCATACGTTTAAACTCGTAATGTCCGAACGGTGTTGAGAACGCGGTTTTCTGCGCGTCTTCCGGGTCCATGCCGATTTGGTGGAACCCATTGGCCAGATCGAACACGCTGAAGTACTTAGCGCTACCGAGCTGGTCGAGTATTTCCAGGATGCTCGGGAGGGGGTATGCGTCTGGGACCGATTTTTCATTTAGCGCACGGAAATCGATCACCATACGCCAACGTTTATTGCCGTTAGCGTCGGCCTTCTTGGGGACGATCCATAAGGGGCTATTGTACGGAGACTTGGATGGCTCTACTATCTTTTGTTCGAGAAGTTCCTTCATTTGCCTGTCGATTTCCTCCTTATGAATCGGTGGGTAACGATACTGCTTGACGTGCACGGGTATCGGATCGGTGGTAACGATTTTGTGTTTAACCTCGCTGGTTTGTCCGAGGTGTTCCCCGGGGAGATGGAAGATATCGTGATATTCCCGTAAGATGTCTTCAACGCTCTCTCTTTCCTCGCTACTGAGGTGGTTGGTGCTAATTATGCCCATTATCTCCTCGTAGCGGGAGGCAGAGAGGTGCGAGAGGTTGAAGATTGATTTAGTATATTTTGACTTTGAATTGCGGCCTTCTTTCGGCGCGGAGGTGGTACTTGGAACTGGTACGTTAGGTTCTGGCAGGGTATCTGTTATCTCTTCCACCTCCTCCAGCTCCATGATCGGCATGGGGAGGTCGATTGCTTTATCCGTAGTGTTTACGCAATTGATACGGATTTTCCCGCCGGATATGCGCGCCAAACAATGAGGTATTAACACTCCCGGTGCTATCTCGCGACGGCTGAGATAACCGGACTTCGGGCCAGTGGCGCTTATCGCAATGCAAGCTGACTCTCGTGGCCCTATCTTAATACGGTCCTTGGTCACGAACGGGAACTCGTTATCGTGCCAAGACAATTTATTGTGCTTGTATGAGATCTCGGCGCCCTGTGAGAGGAACGCCGAGCCTATGATTCCGTCCGCGGGGATGGGAAAAGTATCGCTGACTACGTGGAATTCGACTTCTACTGTCGCGATCGTTAAGATGGTGGATCCCATGGTCGAAACTGCGCCCTCCGTGATTCCCGTGATTTTTAACGTATTGAGGGTATCTATGATCACGTCCGGTTTAAGCAGAGTCGCCTTTATAATGTTGGGCTCTGCTCCGGTGTCTATCATAACTCTTGTTATCTTGACGGTTTCCGGGGGCTCTATCAAGACGTGGGGTACGGCGGTATCGGGTCTTAATGCGATTCGGGAGACTCGTTGTGCTCCAGATCCTCTTGATCTGGTTGCTGGGCGATCGCGCGGACGGTTCTCGATCTTCGCGGGTCCTCCCGACGGCCGTTCGATTGGGTCGGGAGGTTCTGCCCGTTTCCCGACATTTGTTCTCGCGCTCGGTTGTTAAATTCTCGTTTCCTACACTCGTGGATATCGTGACCCAGATTTTTACAGTAAGTGCATTGTTTATCTACGCGCGAGGCATTGTATGTTGGTCTAGTTGGCTCGATGCGGTGAGGAGTCGAGCGATAATCGTCTTGGTGTCGCGGCGCGGCGCGTGTGGAGAAGTCGCGCCTGGGTTCGTAGTTATTAGTCGGCGCGCGTCTGTTTGTTGGTGCATACGTGACATCACGGTATAGTGGTCTCGGAGGCTCGTACCTTTGATATGATTGATTACGTTGGAATCCCGCGCGATACGGCGACGGCGAGCGATAACGCCTTTCCGGTACGTTAGATTGCGGTTCGGAGAATCGAACTTCTCGCGGGTTGTATGATTGTCTGTCTGCCTCCGCTTCCTTGTAGCACGCGATCGCGGTGTCGAATAATTTTTGGAGCGGGTATGATTCTAGGTGCCGGATCATATATTTTAATGTAGGGATTACGCCTCGGAGGAAGCTCCTCCTTGTTAAGTCGTCTATGTCGGCGAGGTCTGGGTGCGCGTGGTTGCAATCGATTATTGCCGAACGAAGGTCTTTAGTGCGGCCGATAAAATCCAGGATGTGTTCCGTTGGCCTCATTTTGATGTTGGCCATCTCTCCGCGATAGTGGTCGATGGTATCGGAGGGTCCGAACACGTCTTTCAACCGGTTGCAAATGTCCGCGACTGTTAAAATATTCATGTCCTCGATGGCGGTATACGCGCGTCCTTGCAATTTGTTCACGATTAGTTTGGCCAACGTTTGTTCTGAACGGCTGGGTACTAGGTCGCGGGCCCGACGGCAAGCTCGCGTAAATCTCCAGACGGGGAGATTCGTGCCGTCGAATTCGGGGACGGTGTTGCACGCGGCATGCATGGTGATATTCGTCATTTCCGTGTTCATTTCGGTTCGCGCGGCCCTGGCTTGGAAAAAGGGGCGACGCGTGTCGGCGTCGTCGTCGGTGGCGAAATCCGATGCTTCGATCACGGTATTGTCGAGTGGGGAACCGTGACGGATTTTCAATGCCTCGACCTCTTGTGCTAGCGCGGCGTTCTGTCTTTGAAGGAGCTCGCGGTCCTTATCGAATCTTTCTCTCGCGTTGTCGAAATCGATAGTGAGTTTCAACTTCTTTTCTTCGAATTTAGTTATTTGGTTACGTAATCTAGCTTCTTCTGCTCTTAATTGAGCCTCATATTCGCACAACTGTTCTTGGGATTTCGCGGAGGGGGCGGGCCCTTGGGAGCGCGTGTTTCCTGCGGGGGTGGCCATCGTGGTGATTGCTCAGTATCCCACCGCTGCCACCAATTTGTTACGTCCTGGGGATCGAAATTCGCGTTGACTAGTGAACGCGTCGAATTCCACGGAGTTTAAACGTAAATTGCAATCTTTTCGTTCACGCGGCGCGGGGCGTCCGCGTCTAACTGGGATAACCACGAGGCGCTTGCAGGCGATTCACAATTCAGCACTCACCGGGCGGGGTATTCTAATCGGCACGCTGTTAGTACGTCGTGCGAGGATGAAGTAGACCAGTCGTCTCGGGTCGGCTTCGGGGATCTTGGCGACGTCGAGGATAGAAGCCGGAACGTCGAGTGACCTTGGCGTTGTCCAGGGAGTTTGGGCAGCTTGCAGCAGCTGTCGTAGACGGGCTTCTATGACGGCGTTAACCGTGAGTGCAGGATCACGTGAGTGTTGCGGGCGTTCCGCGTGAGATCTGCGCAGCTTCCTTAGTTGATAGGATCGACCGGCGTGTTTCGGCATGGACGTTAAATACAAGCGTGAGGCTAATGCAACGTGCAAATAGTGGCAATGGTACGACTCTCTACTAGTGCGGCGCTTACGGGGCGAGCGTCCAACACACACTGGTAGAAAGGGCTATTTCTCTAGGAGAATATACGTTCGTGCCGAGCATACGGGGCGTGCTCCAAGGCGCACGAAAGCGTATTCACAAATTAAGAAAATTATCAAGTAAGCAATTGTCCAGCCGATGCTAGACAGTAAACACCAAGCCGATGTTGAATTATGTTAACGCCGAAGTTAGTTTAAGGAACTGGTAGTTGGTAATAACTTTCACTGAATTTATGTATATGAAATAAAAGTAGTATATTCTTGAATTAAAGTTACACTTGTAGACTTATACTTTAAGAGACTTAAAATTGTTAAGTACGAGCTAAGATTCAGAGTCGAAATGGAAATAGTAACGCGTAGCACTATGCGGAGTGCTGGCGGTGGACGTCTAGTCCAGGAGACGGCGGAGGTAGAACTGATGTTCCGAGCCGCTGCTCGGAGCTCCTCTGGTACGTCGAGGAGTGGGGGTCGCTGCTTGCGCGCGCTCGGTGCGGCGGAGAGTGGGGCTGCCTACGTCAGAGGTACGGGGCGCCGGCGTAGGCGTCGAGACGGCGGCCGGGAAAGTGAAGCAGGTATACAAGGGTTGAAAGGGTCGTGAAGGGTAGGCGAGGGCAAGATAAGTGAAATTTTGTGTAATGGTAAGGGATCTTAAAAGGGTAGGCGAGAGGAAAAGTGCAAGTGGAGATCTATGTATCGATAAGGGATCTTAAAAGGGTAGGCGAGAGGAAAAGTGGTTGTACGGAAGAACGGCGACAGGCTGGCGCGACGGGTTGGCGCCAGTACTATGTTTGACTTAAGGTGTATTATGCGCGGGCTGGCGCGACGGGTTGGCGCCAGTACTATGTTTGACTTAAGGTGTATTATGCGCGGTGCTATGCATGCGAATCGGTATAGTTGTTATTACTTAATTGTCTACCGGCTAACCTATGCTTATCGGCTATTCGTATATAAAGTCTTACATGATAATTTACACGCTACGCAATACGTCGCGAGACGTAACAATATACACAATTTCGCTTCGAATTCGTGCGAAATAGCGATTTTAAACAAACGATTTAGCTTCAAATTCATGCGAAATGGACAATTTAGCTTCAGATTCATGCGAAATACACGAATTAGCTTTAAATCAACGCGAAACATACGATTTAGCTTCAATATCATGCGAAACACACGATTTCGCTTCAAATCCGTGCGAAATAGTGTTTTTAAATAATCGATTTCGCTTCAAATTCATGCGAAATGAACAATTTAACTTCAGATTCATACGAAATACACGAATTAGCTTTAAATCAACGCGAAACATACGATTTAGATTCAATATCATGCGATATACACTATTTCGCTTCAAATTCGTGCGAAATAGCGATTTTAAACAAACGATTTAGCTTCAAATTCATGCGATATGAACAATTTAGCTTCAGATTCATGCGAAATACGTGAATCAGCTTCAAATTCACGCGAAACATACGATTTAGTTTCAATATCATGCGATATACACGATTTCGCTTCAAATTCGTGCGAAATAACGATTTTAAATAATCGATTTCGCTTCAAATTGATGCGAAATGAACAATTTAACTTCAGATTCATACGAAATACACGAATTAGCTTTAGATCAACGCGAAACATACGATCTAGCACCAATATCAGGCGATATACACGATTTCGCTTCAAATTCGTGCGAAATAGTGTTTTTAAATAATCGATTTCGCTTCAAATTCATGCGAAATGAACAATTTAACTTCAGATTCATACGAAATACTCGAATTAGCTTTAAATCAACGCGAAACATACGATTTAGATTCAATATCATGCGATATACACGATTTCGCTTCAAATTCGTGCGAAATAGCGTTTTTAAACAAACGATTTAGCTTCAAATTGATGCGAAGTGAACAGTTTAGCTTCAGATCCATGCGAAATACACGAATTAGCTTTATATCAATGCGAAACATACGATTTAGCTTCAATATCATGCGAAACACTCGATTTAGCTTCAAATTCGTGCGCAATAGCGATTTTAAACAAAAGATTTAGATTCAAATTTATGTGAAATGAACAATTTAGCTTCAGATTCATGCGAAATACACGAATCAGCTTTAAATCAACGCGAAACATACGATTTAGCTCCAATATCATGCGAAACACACGATTTCGCTTCATTTTCGTGCGAAATAGCGATTTTAAACAAACGATTTAGATTCAAATTCATGCGATATGAACAATTTAGCTTCAGATTCATGCGAAATACACGAATCAGCATTAAATCAACGCGAAACATACGTTTAGCTCCAATATCATGCAATATACACGATTTCGCTTCGAATTCGTGCGAAATAGCGATTTTAAACAAACGATTTAGCTTCAAATTCATGCGATATGAACAATTTAGCTTCAGATTCATGCGAAATACACGAATCAGCTTTAAATCAACGCGAAACAGACGATTTAGCGCCAATATCATGCGATATACACGATTTCGCTTTGAATTCGTGCGAAATAGCGATTTTAAACAAACGATTTAGATTCAAATTCATGCGATATGAACAATTTAGCTTCAGATTCATGCGAAATACACGAATCAGATTTAAATCAACGCGAAACATACGATTTAGCTCCAATATCATGCGAAACACACGATTTCGCTTCATTTTCGTGCGAAATAGCGATTTTAAACAAACGATTTAGATTCAAATTCATGCGATATGAACAATTTAGCTTCAGATTCATGCGAAATACACGAATCAGCATTAAATCAACGCGAAACATACGATTTAGCTCCAATATCATGCGATATACACGATTTCGCTTCGAATTCGTGCGAAATAGCGATTTTAAACAAACGATTTAGCTTCAAATTCATGCGATATGAACAATTTAGCTTCAGATTCATGCGAAATACACGAATCAGCTTTAAATCAACGCGAAACAGACGATTTAGCGCCAATATCATGCGATATACACGATTTCGCTTTGAATTCGTGCGAAATAGCGATTTTAAACAAACGATTTAGCTTCAAATTCATGCGAAATGGACAATCTAGCTTCAGATTCATACGAAATACACGAATTAGCTTTAAATCAACGCAAAACATACGATTTAGATTCAATATCATGCGATATACACTATTTCGCTTCAAATTCGTGCGAAATAGCGATTTTAAACAAACGATTTAGATTCAAATTCATGCGATATGAACAATTTAGCTTCAGATTCATGCGAAATACACGAATCAGATTTAAATCAACGCGAAACATACGATTTAGCTCCAATATCATGTAAAACACACGATTTCGCTTCAAATTCGTGCGAAATAGCGATTTTAAACAAACGATTTAGATTCAAATTCATGCCATATGAACAATTTAGCTTCAGATTCATGCGAAATACACGAATCAGCTTTAAATCAACGCGAAACATACGATTTAGCTCCAATATCATGCGATATACACGATTTCACTTCGAATTCGTGCGAAATAGCGATTTTAAACAAACGATTTAGCTTCAAATTCACGCGAAATGAACAATTTAGCTTCAGATTCATACGAAATACACGAATCAGCTTTAAATCAACGCGAAACATACGATTTAGCTCCAATATCATGCGAAACACACGATTTCGCTTCAAATTCGTGCGAAATAGCAATTTTAAACAAACGATTTAGATTCAAATTCATGCGAAATGAACAATTTAGCTTCAGATTCATACGAAATACACGAATTAGCTTTAAATCAACGCGAAACATACGATTTAGCTCCAATATCATGCGATATACACGATTTCACTTCGAATTCGTGCGAAATAGCGATTTTAAACAAACGATTTAGCTTCAAATTCACGCGAAATGAACAATTTAGCTTCAGATTCATACGAAATACACGAATTAGCTTTAAATCAACGCGAAACATACGATTTAGATTCAATATCATGCGATATACACTGTTTCGCTTCAAATTCGTGCGAAATAGCGATTTTAAACAAACGATTTAGATTCAAATTCATGCGATATGAACAATTTAGCTTCAGATTCATGCGAAATACACGAATCAGCTTTAAATCAACGCGAAACATACGATTTAGCTCCAATATCATGCGAAACACACGATTTCGCTTCAAATTCGTGCGAAATAGCGATTTTAAACAAACGATTTAGATTCAAATTCATGCGATATGAACAATTTAGCTTCAGATTCATGCGAAATAAACGAATCAGCTTTAAATCAACGCGAAACATACGATTTAGCTCCAATATCATGCGATATACACGATTTCGCTTCGAATTCGTGCGAAATAGCGATTTTAAACAAACGATTTAGCTTCAAATTCATGCGATATGAACAATTTAGCTTCAGATTCATGCGAAATACACGAATCAGCTTTAAATCAACGCGAAACAGACGATTTAGCGCCAATATCATGCGATATACACGATTTCGCTTTGAATTCGTGCGAAATAGCGATTTTAAACAAACGATTTAGCTTCAAATTCATGCGAAATGGACAATCTAGCTTCAGATTCATACGAAATACACGAATTAGCTTTAAATCAACGCAAAACATACGATTTAGATTCAATATCATGCGATATACACTATTTCGCTTCAAATTCGTGCGAAATAGCGATTTTAAACAAACGATTTAGATTCAAATTTATGCGATATGAACAATTTAGCTTCAGATTCATGCGAAATACACGAATCAGATTTAAATCAACGCGAAACATACGATTTAGCTCCAATATCATGTAAAACACACGATTTCGCTTCAAATTCGTGCGAAATAGCGATTTTAAACAAACGATTTAGATTCAAATTCATGCGATATGAACAATTTAGCTTCAGATTCATGCGAAATACACGAATCAGCTTTAAATCAACGCGAAACATACGATTTAGCTCCAATATCATGCGATATACACGATTTCACTTCGAATTCGTGCGAAATAGCGATTTTAAACAAACGATTTAGCTTCAAATTCACGCGAAATGAACAATTTAGCTTCAGATTCATACGAAATACACGAATTAGCTTTAAATCAACGCGAAACATACGATTTAGATTCAATATCATGCGATATACACTGTTTCGCTTCAAATTCGTGCGAAATAGCGATTCTAAACAAACGATTTAGATTCAAATTCATGCGATATGAACAATTTAGCTTCAGATTCATGCGAAATACACGAATCAGCTTTAAATCAACGCGAAACATACGATTTAGCTCCAAATATCATGCGAAACACACGATTTCGCTTCAAATTCGTGCGAAATAGCAATTTTAAACAAACGATTTAGATTCAAATTCATGCGAAATGAACAATTTAGCTTCAGATTCATACGAAATACACGAATTAGCTTTAAATCAACGCGAAACATACGATTTAGCTCCAATATCATGCGATATACACGATTTCACTTCGAATTCGTGCGAAATAGCGATTTTAAACAAACGATTTAGCTTCAAATTCACGCGAAATGAACAATTTAGCTTCAGATTCATACGAAATACACGAATTAGCTTTAAATCAACGCGAAACATACGATTTAGATTCAATATCATGCGATATACACTGTTTCGCTTCAAATTCGTGCGAAATAGCGATTTTAAACAAACGATTTAGATTCAAATTCATGCGATATGAACAATTTAGCTTCAGATTCATGCGAAATACACGAATCAGCTTTAAATCAACGCGAAACATACGATTTAGCTCCAATATCATGCGAAACACACGATTTCGCTTCAAATTCGTGCGAAATAGCGATTTTGAACAAACGATTTAGATTCAAATTCATGCGATATGAACAATTTAGCTTCAGATTCATGCGAAATACACGAATCAGCTTTAAATCAACGCGAAACATACGATTTAGCTCCAATATCATGCGATATACACGATTTCGCTTCGAATTCGTGCGAAATAGCGATTTTAAACAAACGATTTAGCTTCAAATTCATGCGAAATGGACAATTTAGCTTCAGATTCATGCGAAATACACGAATTAGCTTTAAATCAACGCGAAACATACGATTTAGCTTCAATATCATGCGAAACACACGATTTCGCTTCAAATCCGTGCGAAATAGTGTTTTTAAATAATCGATTTCGCTTCAAATTCATGCGAAATGAACATTTTAACTTCAGATTCATACGAAATACACGAATTAGCTTTAAATCAACGCGAAACATACGATTTAGATTCAATATCATGCGATATACACTATTTCGCTTCAAATTCGTGCGAAATAGCGATTTTAAACAAACGATTTAGCTTCAAATTCATGCGATATGAACAATTTAGCTTCAGATTCATGCGAAATACGTGAATCAGCTTCAAATTCACGCGAAACATACGATTTAGTTTCAATATCATGCGATATACACGATTTCGCTTCAAATTCGTGCGAAATAACGATTTTAAATAATCGATTTCGCTTCAAATTGATGCGAAATGAACAGTTTAGCTTCAGATTCATGCGAAATACACGAATCAGCTTTAAATCAACGCGAAACATACGATTTAGCTCCAATATCATGCGATATACACGATTTCGCATCGAATTCGTGCGAAATAGCGATTTTAAACAAACGATTTAGCTTCAAATTCATGCGAAATGAACAATTTAGCTTCAGATTCATGCGAAATACACGAATCAGCTTTAAATCAACGCGAAACATATGATTTAGCTTCAATATCTTGCGCAACACACGACTTTGCTTCAAATTCGTGCGAAATAACGATTTTAAATAATCGATTTCGCTTCAAATTCATGCGAAATGAACAATTTAACTTCAGATTCATACGAAATACACGAATTAGCCTTAAATCAACGCGAAACATACGATTTAGCTCCAATATCATGCGAAACACACGATTTCGCTTCAAATTCGTGTGAAATAGCGGTTTTTAACAAACGATTTAGCTTCAAATTCATGCGATATGAACAATTTAGCTTCAGATTCATGCGAAATACACGAATCAGCTTTAAATCAACGCGAAAAATACGATTTAGCTCCAATATCATGCGAGACACACGATTTCGCTTCATTTTCGTGCGAAATAGCGATTTTAAACAAACGATTTAGATTCAAATTCATGCGATATGAACAATTTAGCTTCAGATTCATGCGAAATACACGAATCAGCATTAAATCAACGCGAAACATACGATTTAGCTCCAATATCATGCGATATACACGATTTCGCTTCGAATTCGTGCGAAATAGCGATTTTAAACAAACGATTTAGCTTCAAATTCATGCGATATGAACAATTTAGCTTCAGATTCATGCGAAATACACGAATCAGCTTTAAATCAACGCGAAACAGACGATTTAGCGCCAATATCATGCGATATACACGATTTCGCTTTGAATTCGTGCGAAATAGCGATTTTAAACAAACGATTTAGATTCTAATTCATGCGATATGAACAATTTAGCTTCAGATTCATGCGAAATACACGAATCAGATTTAAATCAACGCGAAACATACGATTTAGCTCCAATATCATGTAAAACACACGATTTCGCTTCAAATTCGTGCGAAATAGCGAGTTTAAACAAACGATTTAGATTCAAATTCATGCGATGTGAACAATTTAGCTTCAGATTCATGCGAAATACACGAATCAGCTTTAAATCAACGCGAAACATACGATTTAGCTCCAATATCATGCGATATACACGATTTCACTTCGAATTCGTGCGAAATAGCGATTTTAAACAAACGATTTAGCTTCAAATTCACGCGAAATGAACAATTTAGCTTCAGATTCATACGAAATACACGAATTAGCTTTAAATCAACGCGAAACATACGATTTAGATTCAATATCATGCGATATACACTGTTTCGCTTCAAATTCGTGCGAAATAGCGATTTTAAACAAACGATTTAGATTCAAATTCATGCGATATGAACAATTTAGCTTCAGATTCATGCGAAATACACGAATCAGCTTTAAATCAACGCGAAACATACGATTTAGCTCCAATATCATGCGAAACACACGATTTCGCTTCAAATTCGTGCGAAATAGCAATTTTAAACAAACGATTTAGATTCAAATTCATGCGAAATGAACAATTTAGCTTCAGATTCATACGAAATACACGAATTAGCTTTAAATCAACGCGAAACATACGATTTAGCTCCAATATCATGCGATATACACGATTTCACTTCGAATTCGTGCGAAATAGCGATTTTAAACAAACGATTTAGCTTCAAATTCACGCGAAATGAACAATTTAGCTTCAGATTCATACGAAATACACGAATTAGCTTTAAATCAACGCGAAACATACGATTTAGATTCAATATCATGCGATATACACTGTTTCGCTTCAAATTCGTGCGAAATAGCGATTTTAAACAAACGATTTAGATTCAAATTCATGCGATATGAACAATTTAGCTTCAGATTCATGCGAAATACACGAATCAGCTTTAAATCAACGCGAAACATACGATTTAGCTCCAATATCATGCGAAACACACGATTTCGCTTCAAATTCGTGCGAAATAGCGATTTTAAACAAACGATTTAGATTCAAATTCATGCGATATGAACAATTTAGCTTCAGATTCATGCGAAATACACGAATCAGCTTTAAATCATCGCGAAACATACGATTTAGCTCCAATATCATGCGATATACACGATTTCGCTTCGAATTCGTGCGAAATAGCGATTTTAAACAAACGATTTAGCTTCAAATTCATGCGAAATGGACAATTTAGCTTCAGATTCATGCGAAATACACGAATTAGCTTTAAATCAACGCGAAACATACGATTTAGCTTCAATATCATGCGAAACACACGATTTCGCTTCAAATCCGTGCGAAATAGTGTTTTTAAATAATCGATTTCGCTTCAAATTCATGCGAAATGAACAATTTAACTTCAGATTCATACGAAATACACGAATCAGCTTTAAATCAACGCGAAACATACGATTTAGCTTCAATATCGTGCGAAACACACGATTTCGCTTCAAATTCGTGCGAAATAACGATTTTAAATAATCGATTTCGCTTCAAATTCATGCGAAATGAACAATTTAACTTCAGATTCATACGAAATACACGAATTAGCTTTAAATCAATGCGAGACATACGATCTAGCTACAATATCAGGCGATATACACGATTTCGCTTCAAATTCGTGCGAAATAGTGTTTTTAAATAATCGATTTCGCTTCAAATTCATGCAGATTGAACAATTTAACTTCAGATTCATACGAAATACACGAATTAGCTTTAAATCAACGCGAAACATACGATTTAGATTCAATATCATGCGATATACACTATTTCGCTTCAAATTCGTGCGAAATAGGGTTTTTAAACAAACGATTTAGCTTCAAATTGATGCGAAATGAACAGTTTAGCTTCAGATTCATGCGAAATACACGAATCAGCTTTAAATCAACGCGAAACATACGATTTAGCTCCAATATCATGCGATATACACGATTTCGCATCGAATTCGTGCGAAATAGCGATTTTAAACAAACGATTTAGCTTCAAATTCATGCGAAATGAACAATTTAGCTTCAGATTTACGCGAAATACACGGATCAGCTTCAAATTCACGCGAAACATACGATTTAGCTTCAATATGATGCGATATACACGATTTCGCTTCAAATTCGTGCGTAATAGCGTTTTTAAACAAACGATTTAGCTTGAAATTGATGCGAAATGAACAGTTTAGCTTCAGATTCATGCAAAATACACGAATCAGCTTTAAATCAACGCGAAACATACGATTTAGATTCAATATCATGCGATATACACGATTTCGATTGAAATTCGTGCGAAATAGCGGTTTTTAACAAACGATTCAGCTTCAAATTCATGCGAAATGAACAATTTAGCTTCAGATTCATACGAAATACACGAATCAGCCTTAAATCAACACGAAACATACGATATAGCTCCAATATCATGCGAAACACACGATTTCGCTTCAAATTCGTGTGAAATAGCGGTTTTTAACAAACGATTTAGCTTCAAATTCATGCGATATGAACAATTTAGCTTCAGATTCATGCGAAATACATGAATCAGCTTTAAATCAACGCGAAACATACGATTTAGCTCCAAAATAATGCGAAACACAATATTTCGCTTCAAATTCGTGCGAAATAGCGGTTTTTAACAAACGATTTAGCTTCAAATTGATGCGATATGAACAATTTAGCTTCAGATTCATGCGAAATACACGAATCAGCTTTAAATCAACGCGAAACATACGATTTAGCTCCAATATCATGCGAAACACACGATTTCGCTTCAAATTCGTGCGAAATAGCGATTTTAAACAAACGATTTAGATTCAAATCCATGCGATATGAACAATTTAGCTTCAGATTCATGCGAAATACACGAATCAGCTTTAAATCAACGCGAAACATACGATTTAACTCCAATATCATGCGATATACACGATTTCGCTTCGAATTCGTGCGAAATAGCGATTTTAAACAAACGATTTAGCTTCAAATTCATGCGATATGAACAATTTAGCTTCAGATTCATACGAAATACACGAATTAGCTTTAAATCAACGCGAAACATACGATTCAGCTCCAATATCATGCGATATACACGATTTCGATTGAAATTCGTGCGAAATAGCGGTTTTTAACAAACGATTTAGCTTCAAATTCATGCGAAATGAACAATTTAGCTTCAGATTCATACGAAATACACGAATTAGCCTTAAATCAACGCGAAACATACGATTTAGCTCCAATATCATGCGAAACACACGATTTCGCTTCAAATTCGTGGGAAATAGCGGTTTTTAACAAACGATTTAGCTTCAAATTCATGCGATATGAACAATTTAGCTTCAGATTCATGCGAAATACACGAATCAGCTTTAAACCAACGCGAAACATACGATTTAGCTCCAATATAATGCGAAACACACGATTTCGCTTCAAATTCGTGCGAAATAGCGATTATAAACAAACGATTTAGCTACAAATTCATGCGATATGAACAATTTAGCTTCAGATTCATGCGAAATACACGAATCAGCTTTAAATCAACGCGAAACATACGATTTAGCTCCAATATCATGCGATATACACGATTTCGCTTTGAATTCGTGCGAAATAGCGATTTTAAACAAACGATTTAGCTTCAAATTCATGCGAAATGAACAATTTAGCTTCAGATTCATACGAAATACACGAATTAGCTTTAAATCAACGCGAAACATACGATTTAGATTCAATATCATGCGATATACACTATTTCGCTTCAAATTCGTGCGAAATAGCGATTTTAAACAAACGATTTAGATTCAAATTCATGCGATATGAACAATTTAGCTTCAGATTCATGCGAAATACACGAATCAGCTTTAAATCAACGCGAAACATACGATTTAGCTCCAATATCATGCGAAACACACGATTTCGCTTCATTTTCGTGCGAAATAGCGATTTTAAACAAACGATTTAGATTCAAATTCATGCGATATGAACAATTTAGCTTCAGATTCATGCGAAATACACGAATCAGCATTAAATCAACGCGAAACATACGATTTAGCTCCAATATCATGCGATATACACGATTTCGCTTCGAATTCGTGCGAAATAGCGATTTTAAACAAACGATTTAGCTTCAAATTCATGCGATATGAACAATTTAGCTTCAGATTCATGCGAAATACACGAATCAGCTTTAAATCAACGCGAAACAGACGATTTAGCGCCAATATCATGCGATATACACGATTTCGCTTTGAATTCGTGCGAAATAGCGATTTTAAACAAACGATTTAGCTTCAAATTCATGCGAAATGGACAATCTAGCTTCAGATTCATACGAAATACACGAATTAGCTTTAAATCAACGCAAAACATACGATTTAGATTCAATATCATGCGATATACACTATTTCGCTTCAAATTCGTGCGAAATAGCGATTTTAAACAAACGATTTAGATTCAAATTCATGCGATATGAACAATTTAGCTTCAGATTCATGCGAAATACACGAATCAGATTTAAATCAACGCGAAACATACGATTTAGCTCCAATATCATGCGATATACACGATTTCGATTGAAATTCGTGCGAAATAGCGGTTTTTAACAAACGATTTAGCTTCAAATTCATGCGAAATGAACAATTTAGCTTCAGATTCATACGAAATACACGAATTAGCCTTAAATCAACGCGAAACATACGATTTAGCTCCAATATCATGCGAAACACACGATTTCGCTTCAAATTCGTGGGAAATAGCGGTTTTTAACAAACGATTTAGCTTCAAATTCATGCGATATGAACAATTTAGCTTCAGATTCATGCGAAATACACGAATCAGCTTTAAATCAACGCGACACATACGATTTAGCTCAAAATATCATGTAAAACACACGATTTCGCTTCAAATTCGTGCGAAATAGCGATTTTAAACAAACGATTTAGCTTCAAATTGATGCGATATGAACAATTTAGCTTCAGATTCATGCGAAATACACGAATCAGCATTAAATCAACGCGAAACATACGATTTAGCTCCAATATCATGCGATATACACGATTTCACTTCGAATTCGTGCGAAATAGCGATTTTAAACAAACGATTTAGCTTCAAATTCACGCGAAATGAACAATTTAGCTTCAGATTCATACGAAATACACGAATTAGCTTTACATCAACGCGAAACATACGATTTAGCTCCAATATCATGCGAAACACACGATTTCGCTTCAAATTCGTGCGAAATAGCAATTTTAAACAAACGATTTAGATTCAAATTCATGCGAAATGAACAATTTAGCTTCAGATTCATACGAAATACACGAATTAGCTTTAAATCAACGCGAAACATACGATTTAGCTCCAATATCATGCGATATACACGATTTCACTTCGAATTCGTGCGAAATAGCGATTTTAAACAAACGATTTAGCTTCAAATTCACGCGAAATGAACAATTTAGCTTCAGATTCATACGAAATACACGAATCAGCTTTAAATCAACGCGAAACATACGATTTAGCTCCAATATCATGCGAAACACACGATTTCGCTTCAAATTCGTGCGAAATAACGATTTTAAACAAACGATTTAGATTCAAATTCATGCGATATGAACAATTTAGCTTCAGATTCATGCGAAATACACGAATCAGCTTTAAATCAACGCGAAACATACGATTTAGCTCCAATATCATGCGATATACACGATTTCGCTTCGAATTCGTGCGAAATAGCGATTTTAAACAAACGATTTAGCTTCAAATTCATGCGAAATGGACAATTTAGCTTCAGATTCATGCGAAATACACGAATTAGCTTTAAATCAACGCGAAACATACGATTTAGATTCAATATCATGCGATATACACTATTTCGCTTCAAATTCGTGCGAAATAGCGATTTTAAACAAACGATTTAGCTTCAAATTGATGCGAAATGAACAATTTAACTTCAGATTCATACGAAATACACGAATTAGCTTTAAATCAACGCGAAACATACGATCTAGCACCAATATCAGGCGATATACACGATTTCGCTTCAAAATCGTGCGAAATAGTGTTCTTAAATAATCGATTTAGCTTCAAATTGATGCGAAGTGAACAGTTTAGCTTCAGATTCATGCGAAATACACGAATTAGCTTTATATCAATGCGAAACATACGATTTAGCTTCAATATCATGCGAAACACTCGATTTAGCTTCAAATTCGTGCGCAATAGCGATTTTAAACAAAAGATTTAGATTCAAATTTATGTGAAATGAACAATTTAGCTTCAGATTCATGCGAAATACACGAATCAGCTTTAAATCAACGCGAAACATACGATTTAGCTTCAATATCATGCGAAACACACGATTTCGCTTCAAATTCGTGCGAAATAACGATTTTAAATAATCGATTTCGCTTCAAATTCATGCGAAATGAACAATTTAACTTCAGATTCATACGAAATAGACGAATTAGCTTTAAATCAACGCGAAACATACGATCTAGCTCCAATATCAGGCGATATACACGATTTCGCTTCAAATTCGTGCGAAATAGTGTTTTTAAATAATCGATTTCGCTTCAAATTCATGCGGATTGAACAATTTAACTTCAGATTCATACGAAATACACGAATTAGCTTTAAATCAACGCGAAACATACGATTTAGATTCAATATCATGCGATATACACTATTTCGCTTCAAATTCGTGCGAAATAGCGTTTTTAAACAAACGATTTAGCTTCAAATTGATGCGAAATGAACAGTTTAGCTTCAGATTCATGCGAAATACACGAATCAGCTTTAAATCAACGCGAAACATACGATTTAGCTCCAATATCATGCGATATACACGATTTCGCATCGAATTCGTGCGAAATAGCGATTTTAAACAAACGATTTAGCTTCAAATTCATGCGAAATGAACAATTTAGCTTCAGATTCATGCGAAATACACGAATCAGCTTTAAATCAACACGAAACATACGATTTAGCTTCAATATCATGCGAAACACACGATTTCGCTTCAAATTCGTGCGAAATAACGATTTTAAATAATCGATTTCGCTTCAAATTCATGCGAAATGAACAATTTAACTTCAGATTCATACGAAATACACGAATTAGCTTTAAATCAACGCGAAACATACGATCTAGCTCCAATATCAGGCGATATACACGATTTCGCTTCAAATTGGTGCAAAATAGTGTTTTTAAATAATCGATTTCGCTTCAAATTCATGCGAAATGAACAATTTAACTTCAGATTCATACGAAATACACGAATTAGCTTTAAATCAACGCGAAACATACGATTTAGATTCAATATCATGCGATATACACTATTTCGCTTCAAATTCGTGCGAAATAGCGATTTTAAATAATCGATTTCGCTTCAAATTCATGCGAAATGAACAATTTAACTTCAGATTCACACGAAATACACGAATTAGCTTTAAATCAACGCGAAACATACGATTTAGATTCAATATCATGCGATATACACTATTTCGCTTCAAATTCGTGCGAAATAGCGATTTTAAATAATCGATTTCGCTTCAAATTCATGCGATATGAACAATTTAGCTTCAGATTCATGCGAAATACACGAATCAGATTTAAATCAACGCGAAACATACGATTTAGCTCCAATATCATGCGATATACACGATTTCGATTGAAATTCGTGCGAAATAGCGGTTTTTAACAAACGATTTAGCTTCAAATTCATGCGAAATGAACAATTTAGCTTCAGATTCATACGAAATACACGAATTAGCCTTAAATCAACGCGAAACATACGATTTAGCTCCAATATCATGCGAAACACACGATTTCGCTTCAAATTCGTGGGAAATAGCGGTTTTTAACAAACGATTTAGCTTCAAATTCATGCGATATGAACAATTTAGCTTCAGATTCATGCGAAATACACGAATCAGCTTTAAATCAACGCGACACATACGATTTAGCTCAAAATATCATGTAAAACACACGATTTCGCTTCAAATTCGTGCGAAATAGCGATTTTAAACAAACGATTTAGCTTCAAATTGATGCGATATGAACAATTTAGCTTCAGATTCATGCGAAATACACGAATCAGCATTAAATCAACGCGAAACATACGATTTAGCTCCAATATCATGCGATATACACGATTTCACTTCGAATTCGTGCGAAATAGCGATTTTAAACAAACGATTTAGCTTCAAATTCACGCGAAATGAACAATTTAGCTTCAGATTCATACGAAATACACGAATTAGCTTTAAATCAACGCGAAACATACGATTTAGCTCCAATATCATGCGAAACACACGATTTCGCTTCAAATTCGTGCGAAATAGCAATTTTAAACAAACGATTTAGATTCAAATTCATGCGAAATGAACAATTTAGCTTCAGATTCATACGAAATACACGAATTAGCTTTAAATCAACGCGAAACATACGATTTAGCTCCAATATCATGCGATATACACGATTTCACTTCGAATTCGTGCGAAATAGCGATTTTAAACAAACGATTTAGCTTCAAATTCACGCGAAATGAACAATTTAGCTTCAGATTCATACGAAATACACGAATTAGCTTTAAATCAACGCGAAACATACGATTTAGATTCAATATCATGCGATATACACTGTTTCGCTTCAAATTCGTGCGAAATAGCGATTTTAAACAAACGATTTAGATTCAAATTCATGCGATATGAACAATTTAGCTTCAGATTCATGCGAAATACACGAATCAGCTTTAAATCAACGCGAAACATACGATTTAGCTCCAATATCATGCGAAACACACGATTTCGCTTCAAATTCGTGCGAAATAACGATTTTAAACAAACGATTTAGATTCAAATTCATGCGATATGAACAATTTAGCTTCAGATTCATGCGAAATACACGAATCAGCTTTAAATCAACGCGAAACATACGATTTAGCTCCAATATCATGCGATATACACGATTTCGCTTCGAATTCGTGCGAAATAGCGATTTTAAACAAACGATTTAGCTTCAAATTCATGCGAAATGGACAATTTAGCTTCAGATTCATGCGAAATACACGAATTAGCTTTAAATCAACGCGAAACATACGATTTAGATTCAATATCATGCGATATACACTATTTCGCTTCAAATTCGTGCGAAATAGCGATTTTAAACAAACGATTTAGCTTCAAATTGATGCGAAATGAACAATTTAACTTCAGATTCATACGAAATACACGAATTAGCTTTAAATCAACGCGAAACATACGATCTAGCACCAATATCAGGCGATATACACGATTTCGCTTCAAATTCGTGCGAAATAGTGTTTTTAAATAATCGATTTCGCTTCAAATTCATGCGAAATGAACAATTTAACTTCAGATTCATACGAAATACTCGAATTAGCTTTAAATCAACGCGAAACATACGATTTAGATTCAATATCATGCGATATACACGATTTCGCTTCAAATTCGTGCGAAATAGCGTTTTTAAACAAACGATTTAGCTTCAAATTGATGCGAAGTGAACAGTTTAGCTTCAGATTCATGCGAAATACACGAATTAGCTTTATATCAATGCGAAACATACGATTTAGCTTCAATATCATGCGAAACACTCGATTTAGCTTCAAATTCGTGCGCAATAGCGATTTTAAACAAAAGATTTAGATTCAAATTTATGTGAAATGAACAATTTAGCTTCAGATTCATGCGAAATACACGAATCAGCTTTAAATCAACGCGAAACATACGATTTAGCTTCAATATCATGCGAAACACACGATTTCGCTTCAAATTCGTGCGAAATAACGATTTTAAATAATCGATTTCGCTTCAAATTCATGCGAAATGAACAATTTAACTTCAGATTCATACGAAATAGACGAATTAGCTTTAAATCAACGCGAAACATACGATCTAGCTCCAATATCAGGCGATATACACGATTTCGCTTCAAATTCGTGCGAAATAGTGTTTTTAAATAATCGATTTCGCTTCAAATTCATGCGGATTGAACAATTTAACTTCAGATTCATACGAAATACACGAATTAGCTTTAAATCAACGCGAAACATACGATTTAGATTCAATATCATGCGATATACACTATTTCGCTTCAAATTCGTGCGAAATAGCGTTTTTAAACAAACGATTTAGCTTCAAATTGATGCGAAATGAACAGTTTAGCTTCAGATTCATGCGAAATACACGAATCAGCTTTAAATCAACGCGAAACATACGATTTAGCTCCAATATCATGCGATATACACGATTTCGCATCGAATTCGTGCGAAATAGCGATTTTAAACAAACGATTTAGCTTCAAATTCATGCGAAATGAACAATTTAGCTTCAGATTTACGCGAAATACACGAATCAGCTTCAAATTCACGCGAAACATACGATTTAGCTTCAATATCATGCGATATACACGATTTCGCTTCAAATTCGTGCGAAATAACGATTTTAAATAATCGATTTCGCTTCAAATTCATGCGAAATGAACAATTTAACTTCAGATTCATACGAAATACACGAATTAGCTTTAAATCAACGCGAAACATACGATCTAGCTACAATATCAGGCGATATACACGATTTCGCTTCAAATTCGTGCGAAATAGTGTTTTTAAATAATCGATTTCGCTTCAAATTCATGCGATATGAACAATTTAGCTTCAGATTCATGCGAAATACACGAATCAGCTTTAAATCAACGCGAAACATATGATTTAGCTCCAATATCATGCGATATACACGATTTCGCTTCGATTTCGTGCGAAATAGCGATTTTAAACAAACGATTTAGCTTCAAATTCATGCGAAATGGACAATTTAGCTTCAGATTCATGCGAAATACACGAATTAGCTTTAAATCAACGCGAAACATACGATTTAGCTTCAATATCATGCGAAACACACGATTTCGCTTCAAATCCGTGCGAAATAACGATTTTAAATAATCGATTTCGCTTCAAATTCATGCGAAATGAACAATTTAGTGTTACGTCCCGGGGATCGAAATTCGCGTTGACTAGTGAACGCGTCGAATTCCACGGAGTTTAAACGTAAATTGCAATCTTTTCGTTCACGCGGCGCGGGGCGTCCGCGTCTAACTGGGATAACCACGAGGCGCTTGCAGGCGATTCACAATTCAGCACTCACCGGGCGGGGTATTCTAATCGGCACGCTGTTAGTACGTCGTGCGAGGATGAAATAGACCAGTCGTCTCGGGTCGGCTTCGGGGATCTTGGCGACGTCGAGGATAGAAGCCGGAACGTCGAGTGACCTTGGCGTTGTCCAGGGAGTTTGGGCAGCTTGCAGCAGCTGTCGTAGACGGGCTTCTATGACGGCGTTAACCGTGAGTGCAGGATCACGTGAGTGTTGCGGGCGTTCCGCGTAAGATCTGCGCAGCTTCCTTAGTTGATAGGATCGACCGGCGTGTTTCGGCATGGACGTTAAATACAAGCGTGAGGCTAATGCAACGTGCAAATAGTGGCAATGGTACGACTCTCTACTAGTGCGGCGCTTACGGGGCGAGCGTCCAACACACACTGGTAGAAAGGGCTATTTCTCTAGGAGAATATACGTTCGTGCCGAGCATACGGGGCGTGCTCCAAGGCGCACGAAAGCGTATTCACAAATTAAGAAAATTATCAAGTAAGCAATTGTCCAGCCGATACTAAACAGTAATCACCAAGCCGATGTTGAATTATGTTAACGTCGAAGTTAGTTTAAGGAACTGGTAGTTGATAATAACTTTCACTGAATTTATGTATATGAAATAAAAGTAGTATATTCTTGAATTAAAGTTACACTTGTAGACTTATACTTTAAGAGACTTAAAATTGTTAAGTACGAGCTAAGATTCAGAGTCGAAATGGAAATAGTAACGCGTAGCACTATGCGGAGTGCTGGCGGTGGACGTCTAGTCCAGGAGACGGCGGAGGTAGAACTGATGTTCCGAGCCGCTGCTCGGAGCTCCTCTGGTACGTCGAGGAGTGGGGGTCGCTGCTTGCGCGCGCTCGGTGCGGCGGAGAGTGGGGCTGCCTACGTCAGAGGTACGGGGCGCCGGCGTAGGCGTCGAGACGGCGGCCGGGAAAGTGAAGCAGGTATACAAGGGTTGAAAGGGTCGTGAAGGGTAGGCGAGGGCAAGATAAGTGAAATTTTGTGTAATGGTAAGGGATCTTAAAAGGGTAGGCGAGAGGAAAAGTGCAAGTGGAGATCTATGTATCGATAAGGGATCTTAAAAGGGTAGGCGAGAGGAAAAGTGGTTGTACGGAAGAACGGCGACAGGCTGGCGCGACGGGTTGGCGCCAGTACTATGTTTGACTTAAGGTGTATTATGCGCGGTGCTATGCATGCGAATCGGTATAGTTGTTATTACTTAATTGTCTAACGGCTAACCTATGCTTATCGGCTATTCGTATATAAGGTCTTACATGATAATTTACACGCTACGCAATAGTCGCGAGACGTAACACCTCCCCCCCCTCGGAAAGAAAAATGATGTAGTCATTTTTCGTCTTCGTCGTCCGAGAAGAGGTTTGGCTTCTTGGATCGTTTATATGTGACATATTTGCTAGTGGGTTTGACGTGTACTTCGAAAGAGTCTTTACTATTGGTGAGGGGTTCACTTAGGGTGGGCTTGTCTATGTCGATGCATTCTAAGGGGCTCACTTGGGTGTTCACTTCACTTAGTTCACTATGATTGTTTTTGCCTTTTAAGTAGAGGCAGAAGTGTGTGAGCGTGCTCCAAGTTGCCGCGAGGAGTTGTAGACTGCAGCCGTATGCGGCGTGGAGCGCGATGCCGTTCAAGACGGTGTTGATTGCCGCCTTGATGCAACGAATTACCAGGTAGATGCCCATTAGTCCCGCCATGACGGAACCGAACTCCATGAACCCATTCCATATCTTTTTCCCTGTCGATTCGGCGATCCGTTCCAGCGTCGTTTCGTCTAGGAGATTGTATAGTTTTACTGAATCGGCCGCGAAGGCGCGGCCGGAGGCTCCTTGTGCCAGGGCGTTGATGACCGCTGCTTTCTCCGCCGGAAACATTATGTGGTCGTTTAGTTTCTGTATATCTTCTTGCGTGTAGATTCCGCCGTTTGCTAAGTTAGCGGGGTTGGTGTATCTCCAAGCGGCTTCGGTTAGTGGTTGGAGTGGCGGTGGTGGTATGCTTTCCACCGGTCGTGGCGTCATTCGGAACCACGTCCCGTGGATTTTGAATGCCGGCGAGATCAATTCGTTGCATTCTCTCTTGGTTCCCGTTTTTACTAGGATTCTCGTCCTCGGGGTTAGGAAAAAGGATTGATTTTGATGTTGTACCGGCAATTCGTCGAAGCAATCCGTAGTTTTCCGGAGTGAGCATTGTACCGGGATGCATTTTATCACGTGAATAGCCTCGCCTGACTGGATAGCCATGAATCCTGGTTCTTTCACCAGGGTAGTGGCGACCTCTGCCGGCGCTATGTGAATCAGCGAGATTACGTTTCTTAGGACTTGTTGTTCCAAGCGGCATTTCTGTCTCGTGATGTCGCGGTAGAGCGACAAAATTTGTGACCTTATGTGCTTCTCCATATATACGAATTTGGTATTTACGTACGTGAAGATGTCTAGGTTGTTAACGTTTTTCTTCTGTGCTGCCTTAAATCTGCCGTCTTTTCGGGTGTCCACGATAAGGAGTTTGGGGTGCTCCGTCTTCGTGAGTGTGTAGCCGCAGATCTGGGCGTGGCCGGTGCTGGTGAGTGCGAAGGCTGTGTCACCCGAAGTGACGGTGTAAACCGCCATGTTGGAGGATTTGGTTCCAACCTTCGTGGCCTTGCCTTCGTATAACACGTTGTATTGTTTTAGGTGGCAGCTGTCGTCTGGGAGGCTGTTCCAGTATGAGAACCCGTCCTCTGGGTCCATGCAATATTCCCTGTTGAGAGGGCAATGGTGTCCCGAGGGTAGGAAGACTTCTCCCGAGGAGAGTTTTACTGCCGAGTTGAAACTTTTGAGTGTTATTCTTACTACTGCTTGTACCACGACTCCTGTCCACGTGCCGAAGGGATCGCTGTACGTTGTGCCGCTGCAGGTTCCGTCCTGGAGGATTTCCCCAGCCAGCGTCAGGCTTCGAGTTGTTGTGCTGTTCCGGACCAGACCTGCGATCTGCCCCGTTGGTGGGAGCATGAGTGTCCCCGAATCTTGCATCGTCCGGCATATGTCCTGTGGTGTGTTCAGTATGTATTGTTGCCTTCCATTGTTGACAACGGAGGTGTGCGAGTGCATGCCACAATGATATATAGTGCGGTCGACTTCGACCTTGCACTGTATTGTTCGAGTTTCGTCGAAATCCACCAGCTGGAGGAGCTGCACCTCTGTATTTTCGACATGTGGTTTGGCGTCGGTACCCTCGCATTTGGGCTTATCGACCGTGGAGAACGTGGTGACGTTGAGCGTGGTGCCGCTGCAGTCGTACCCGATGAGCGCAGTGGATGTTCGGAAGATGGCGAAGACTGCCAGAGTGGCCACGTAGTTCCTCATGCTGTTGTTGGATGGCGACTGTGCCTGGATCATCTCCTGCACCGTCTTATATCGCTGCGGTTGGGTGGGGGCCTCGCGGGCGGGGTAGGGGTTGATAAGGGTGCAGCCGACGCTGCTTACATGTACGGGTGGTTTGGGCGCGTGTTTCAGCTTATCTGAGTGTACCACGCGGGAGCCGGTCTTAAAACTAATTCTTACATTTTGATTGTTTAAGCATTCTAGTACGGTATACGGTCCGGTATATTCGTCGTCGAATTTCCCCTTCCGAGGTTCCTTTAATAGGAAAACCTTGTCTCCGACAGCGAAGGTTCGGACATTCGTTCGCCTATCGTAAAACCTTTTCGATCTTGCCTTCGCCATGGTCAGGTTCTCTCTTGCCTTCTGGGTGGTGCCCGATAGTTTTTCCTGCAGCCTTTCTAAATAGTGCGCGTACGATTCGTCGGTCGAGTCGTGGGCCGCGCTGTTTGCGGATGGTGTACGAGCCATGGTGCCGAACACGAGTTCATGGGGGGTGAATAGGGTACCTTCGTGCACACTAGTATTATACGCGAATGTTGCGAATGGGAGCCACTCGTCCCAGTCGTTATTTTTCACGTATTGTTTTAAGTACTCTGTGAGCACATGGTGAGACCGCTCGATAGAGCCGTTGCTTTGTGGCCTAAACGCGGTGGTTTTGAATTGGGTTATTTTGAAACGTTTAGCGACGTTCCTCATCAGAGAACTCAGAAAGTTCGTCCCCTGGTCGGTCAGGATTCCTTTGGGGGCGCCGAACCGGCAGATAAAATGTTTTGTGAATGCGTCGGCTATCTCTATCGCGCTAGTGTTTGCAAGGGGGATCGCGAGGGAGTATTTCGTGAGGAGGTCCTGGATGGTAAGGATGTAAGAGAAGTTGTTTAATGATGTAGGGAGTGGGCCTACAATGTCCATGGAAATCTTCTCGAAGGCTTTCCCGGGAGTGTCGGTGATCGTCATTGGTTGCCTGGTTTTCACGCGCGTTAGTTTCTTCTTTTGGCAGTGATTGCAGGCATTGACGAATTCCTGAACTTCGCGTTTCAGCGCGGGCCAAAAGTATTTTTCCCTGATGCGTCTGTACGTTTTAGTCACCCCTTTGTGTCCCGCGAAAGCGGAGCAGTGATTTTCCGTGATAATTTCTAGTCGTTCGCTCGCGGGCGGAATTTTTACGTTATGCCCGCACGCGAAGATCTGCGCGTCCGTCGTGGAAAATAGGTTGATCAAGGTTTTATAGATGAATGTCCAGTTTACGTCGTCTAGGGAAGTTTTTGAAAGGCTTACAGAATCCAATTGGAGTTCTGTTACGACGTCTAGGAGTGATCTCAGGGTCTCCACTACCCCTTCGGAATTGGTTGTGTGGAGTTGCGTGTCTTTTATAGGGAGTAGGATTAATCTTTTGTTCCCGTGGTTTAGTACTCGAGCCCGAAATAAAGTGAGACCGGGGATACGTTGGAATTTACCTATGGTAAAAACTTCGACTGCTCCTTCGTCTATCGGGTGACCGTCCGCTGTTACAAATATTGCCAGGTTATCGTTTCTCATGGACAACCTGTCCCGTGTATGTATGATGGTGCGTCTGTTATTTGTGTATTGGGCGTTGTGATCGTCGAAAATTTGGTCGTCCGGGGATGAAGAGGAATCGGAATCTTCGTTCGCGGAGGAAGGTGCAGGACGAGGGAAGTCGAGGGTCGATTGTGTGGGAACCGTTGAGGTTGTAGGTTGACGAGGTCCAGATGGTGTAGGGGGGTGTCGGGACTGTGGTCGTGTTATCTCTGTGGAATTTGTCGGCGGCTCGTTCGGTGTCTGTCGACTGTTTTTACGACGAATGGCCCCGACTTGTTTAGATGGGGTCGGTTTGGTTGTGATAAGGGGATCTGGTACGGGATTGCGCGACAGGGCGTCTGCATTCAGATTAGTCTTCCCGGTTTTGTAAACGATCTTGTAATCGAACTCGGCTAGTTTAAGGCGCCAGCGGAGCAATCGCGACGTCGGATCTTTAACGTTATTCATCCAGACCAGGGGCTGGTGGTCCGTGACGAGATTGAATTTATGGCCGTAGATATATGGCCGGAAATACTGTGTACAGTATATTATCGCCAAACATTCCTTCTCGATAGTCGAGTAATTCAATTCTGCGCCGTGTAACAGCCTGGAAGCGTAGGCTATCGGGCGGTCTTTGCTGGGAGGGCCCTGACTCAATACTCCACCTATCGCGTAACCTGAGGCGTCTGTGGTTACGTTGAATTCTTTTGTGAAGTCGGGGTATTGCAACAGAGGTTCGGTAGTGAGTAATTCGCGGAGAACGCAGAAGGCGTTCTCTTGTTCTCGATTCCATACGAATGGTTTATCTTTCTTCAACAGGGTTGTCAAAGGTTTTGTTATATGCGAGAATTTAGGGATAAATCGACGGTAATAACCTGATAGTCCCAGGAACTCGCGCAGGCTTCGGATATTCTGGGGGCGCGGAAATTCTTTTACAGCCTGGATTTTTAAAGGACATGGTTTCACGCCGCTTTCACCGATAATGTGTCCTAGGTATGCTACTTCTTTGTGCAAAAAGCCGCATTTCGAAGGCTGTAACTTCAAGTTCGCGTAAATCTCCAGACGGGGAGATTCGTGCCGTCGAATTCGGGGACGGTGTTGCACGCGGCATGCATGGTGATATTCGTCATTTCCGTGTTCATTTCGGTTCGCGCGACCCTGGCTTGGGAAAAGGGGCGACGCGTGTCGGCGTCGTCGTCGGTGGCGAAATCCGATGCTTCGATCACGGTATTGTCGAGTGGGGAACCGTGACGGATTTTCAATGCCTCGACCTCTTGTGCTAGCGCGGCGTTCTGTCTTTGAAGGAGCTCGCGGTCCTTATCGAATCTTTCTCTCGCGTTGTCGAAATCGATAGTGAGTTTCAACTTCTTTTCTTCGAATTTAGTTATTTGGTTACGTAATCTAGCTTCTTCTGCTCTTAATTGAGCCTCATATTCGCACAACTGTTCTTGGGATTTCGCGGAGGGGGCAGGCCCTTGGGAGCGCGTGTTTCCTGCGGGGGTGGCCATCGTGGTGATTGCTCAGTATCCCACCGCTGCCACCAATTTGTTACGTCCCGGGGATCGAAATTCGCGTTGACTAGTGAACGCGTCGAATTCCACGGAGTTTAAACGTAAATTGCAATCTTTTCGTTCACGCGGCGCGGGGCGTCCGCGTCTAACTGGGATAACCACGAGGCGCTTGCAGGCGATTCACAATTCAGCACTCACCGGGCGGGGTATTCTAATCGGCACGCTGTTAGTACGTCGTGCGAGGATGAAATAGACCAGTCGTCTCGGGTCGGCTTCGGGGATCTTGCGACGTCGAGGATAGAAGCCGGAACGTCGAGTGACCTTGGCGTTGTCCAGGGAGTTTGGGCAGCTTGCAGCAGCTGTCGTAGACGGGCTTCTATGACGGCGTTAACCGTGAGTGCAGGATCACGTGAGTGTTGCGGGCGTTCCGCGTAAGATCTGCGCAGCTTCCTTAGTTGATAGGATCGACCGGCGTGTTTCGGCATGGACGTTAAATACAAGCGTGAGGCTAATGCAACGTGCAAATAGTGGCAATGGTACGACTCTCTACTAGTGCGGCGCTTACGGGGCGAGCGTCCAACACACACTGGTAGAAAGGGCTATTTCTCTAGGAGAATATACGTTCGTGCCGAGCATACGGGGCGTGCTCCAAGGCGCACGAAAGCGTATTCACAAATTAAGAAAATTATCAAGTAAGCAATTGTCCAGCCGATACTAAACAGTAATCACCAAGCCGATGTTGAATTATGTTAACGTCGAAGTTAGTTTAAGGAACTGGTAGTTGATAATAACTTTCACTGAATTTATGTATATGAAATAAAAGTAGTATATTCTTGAATTAAAGTTACACTTGTAGACTTATACTTTAAGAGACTTAAATTGTTAAGTACGAGCTAAGATTCAGAGTCGAAATGGAAATAGTAACGCGTAGCACTATGCGGAGTGCTGGCGGTGGACGGTCTAGTCCAGGAGACGGCGGAGGTAGAACTGATGTTCCGAGCCGCTGCTCGGAGCTCCTCTGGTACGTCGAGGAGTGGGGGTCGCTGCTTGCGCGCGCTCGGTGCGGCGGAGAGTGGGGCTGCCTACGTCAGAGGTACGGGGCGCCGGCGTAGGCGTCGAGACGGCGGCCGGGAAAGTGAAGCAGGTATACAAGGGTTGAAAGGGTCGTGAAGGGTAGGCGAGGGCAAGATAAGTGAAATTTTGTGTAATGGTAAGGGATCTTAAAAGGGTAGGCGAGAGGAAAAGTGGTTGTACGGAAGAACGGCGACAGGCTGGCGCGACGGGTTGGCGCCAGTACTATGTTTGACTTAAGGTGTATTATGCGCGGTGCTATGCATGCGAATCGGTATAGTTGTTATTACTTAATTGTCTAACGGCTAACCTATGCTTATCGGCTATTCGTATATAAGGTCTTACATGATAATTTACACGCTACGCAATACGTCGCGAGACGTAACATTAGCTTCAGATTCATGCGAAATACACGAATCAGCTTTAAACCAACGCGAAACATACGATTTAGCTCCAATATAATGCGAAACACACGATTTCGCTTCAAATTCGTGCGAAATAACGATTTTAAACAAACGATTTAGCTTCAAATTGATGCGAAATGAACAATTTAGCTTCAGATTTACGCGAAATACACGAATCAGCTTTAAATCAACGCGAAACATACGATTTAGCTCCAATATCATGCGATATACACGATTTCGCTTCGAATTCGTGCGAAATAGCGATTTTAAACAAACGATTTAGCTTCAAATTCATGCGAAATGAACAGTTTAGCTTCAGATTCATGCGAAATACACGAATCAGCTTTAAATCAACGCGAAACATACGATTTAGCTCCAATATCATGCGATATACACGATTACGTTCGAATTCGTGCGAAATAGCGATTTTAAACAAACGATTTAGCTTCAAATTCATGCGAAATGAACAATTTAGCTTCAGATTCATGCGAAATACACGAATCAGCTTTAAATCAACACGAAACATACGATTTAGCTTCAATATCATGCGAAACACACGATTTCGCTTCAAATTCGTGCGAAATAACGATTTTAAATAATCGATTTCGCTTCAAATTCATGCGAAATGAACAATTTAACTTCAGATTCATACGAAATACACGAATTAGCTTTAAATCAACGCGAAACATACGATCTAGCTCCAATATCAGGCGATATACACGATTTCGCTTCAAATTGGTGCAAAATAGTGTTTTTAAATAATCGATTTCGCTTCAAATTCATGCGAAATGAACAATTTAACTTCAGATTCATACGAAATACACGAATTAGCTTTAAATCAACGCGAAACATACGATTTAGATTCAATATCATGCGATATACACTATTTCGCTTCAAATTCGTGCGAAATAGCGATTTTAAATAATCGATTTCGCTTCAAATTCATGCGAAATGAACAATTTAACTTCAGATTCACACGAAATACACGAATTAGCTTTAAATCAACGCGAAACATACGATTTAGCTCCAATATCATGCGATATACACGATTTCGCATCGAATTCGTGCGAAATAGCGATTTTAAACAAACGATTTAGCTTCAAATTCATGCGAAATGAACAATTTAGCTTCAGATTTACGCGAAATACACGAATAAGCTTCAAATTCACGCGAAACATACGATTTAGCTTCAATATGATGCGATATACACGATTTCGCTTCAAAATCGTGCGTAATAGCGTTTTTAAACAAACGATTTAGCTTGAAATTGATGCGAAATGAACAGTTTAGCTTCAGATTCATGCAAAATACACGAATCAGCTTTAAATCAACGCGAAACATACGATTTAGCTCCAATATCATGCGATATACACGATTTCGCATCGAATTCGTGCGAAATAGCGATTTTAAACAAACGATTTAGCTTCAAATTCATGCGAAATGAACAATTTAGCTTCAGATTCATGCGAAATACACGAATCAGCTTTAAACCAACGCGAAACATACGATTTAGCTCCAATATAATGCGAAACACACGATTTCGCTTCAAATTCGTGCGAAATAACGATTTTAAATAATCGATTTCGCATCAAATTCATGCGGATTGAACAATTTAACTTCAGATTCATACGAAATACACGAATTAGCTTTAAATCAACGCGAAACATACGATCTAGCTACAATATCAGGCGATATACACGATTTCGCTTCAAATTCGTGCGAAATAGTGTTTTTAAATAATCGATTTCGCTTCAAATTCATGCGGATTGAACAATTTAACTTCAGATTCATACGAAATACACGAATTAGCTTTAAATCAACGCGAAACATACGATTTAGATTCAATATCATGCGATATACACTATTTCGCTTCAAATTCGTGCGAAATAGCGTTTTTAAACAAACGATTTAGCTTCAAATTGATGCGAAATGAACAGTTTAGCTTCAGATTCATGCGAAATACACGAATCAGCTTTAAATCAACGCGAAACATACGATTTAGCTCCAATATCATGCGATATACACGATTTCGCATCGAATTCGTGCGAAATAGCGATTTTAAACAAACGATTTAGCTTCAAATTCATGCGAAATGAACAATTTAGCTTCAGATTTACGCGAAATACACGAATAAGCATCAAATTCACGCGAAACATACGATTTAGCTTCAATATGATGCGATATACACGATTTCGCTTCAAATTCGTGCGTAATAGCGTTTTTAAACAAACGATTTAGCTTGAAATTGATGCGAAATGAACAGTTTAGCTTCAGATTCATGCAAAATACACGAATCAGCTTTAAATCAACGCGAAACATACGATTTAGCTCCAATATCATGCGATATACACGATTTCGCATCGAATTCGTGCGAAATAGCGATTTTAAACAAACGATTTAGCTTCAAATTCATGCGAAATGAACAATTTAGCTTCAGATTCATGCGAAATACACGAATCAGCTTTAAACCAACGCGAAACATACGATTTAGCTCCAATATAATGCGAAACACACGATTTCGCTTCAAATTCGTGCGAAATAACGATTTTAAATAATCGATTTCGCTTCAAATTCATGCGGATTGAACAATTTAACTTCAGATTCATACGAAATACACGAATTAGCTTTAAATCAACGCGAAACATACGATCTAGCTACAATATCAGGCGATATACACGATTTCGCTTCAAATTCGTGCGAAATAGTGTTTTTAAATAATCGATTTCGCTTCAAATTCATGCGGATTGAACAATTTAACTTCAGATTCATACGAAATACACGAATTAGCTTTAAATCAACGCGAAACATACGATTTAGATTCAATATCATGCGATATACACTATTTCGCTTCAAATTCGTGCGAAATAGCGTTTTTAAACAAACGATTTAGCTTCAAATTGATGCGAAATGAACAGTTTAGCTTCAGATTCATGCGAAATACACGAATCAGCTTTAAATCAACGCGAAACATACGATTTAGCTCCAATATCATGCGATATACACGATTTCGCATCGAATTCGTGCGAAATAGCGATTTTAAACAAACGATTTAGCTTCAAATTCATGCGAAATGAACAATTTAGCTTCAGATTTACGCGAAATACACGAATCAGCTTCAAATTCACGCGAAACATACGATTTAGCTTCAATATCATGCGATATACACGATTTCGCTTCAAATTCGTGCGAAATAACGATTTTAAATAATCGATTTCGCTTCAAATTCATGCGAAATGAACAATTTAACTTCAGATTCATACGAAATACACGAATTAGCTTTAAATCAACGCGAAACATACGATCTAGCTACAATATCAGGCGATATACACGATTTCGCTTCAAATTCGTGCGAAATAGTGTTTTTAAACAAACGATTTAGCTTCAAATTGATGCGAAATGAACAGTTTAGCTTCAGATTCATGCGAAATACACGAATCAGCTTTAAATCAACGCGAAACATACGATTTAGCTCCAATATCATGCGATATACACGATTTCGCATCGAATTCGTGCGAAATAGCGATTTTAAACAAACGATTTAGCTTCAAATTCATGCGAAATGAACAATTTAGCTTCAGATTTACGCGAAATACACGAATAAGCTTCAAATTCACGCGAAACATACGATTTAGCTTCAATATGATGCGATATACACGATTTCGCTTCAAATTCGTGCGTAATAGCGTTTTTAAACAAACGATTTAGCTTGAAATTGATGCGAAATGAACAGTTTAGCTTCAGATTCATGCAAAATACACGAATCAGCTTTAAATCAACGCGAAACATACGATTTAGCTCCAATATCATGCGATATACACGATTTCGCATCGAATTCGTGCGAAATAGCGATTTTAAACAAACGATTTAGCTTCAAATTCATGCGAAATGAACAATTTAGCTTCAGATTCATGCGAAATACACGAATCAGCTTTAAACCAACGCGAAACATACGATTTAGCTCCAATATAATGCGAAACACACGATTTCGCTTCAAATTCGTGCGAAATAACGATTTTAAATAATCGATTTCGCATCAAATTCATGCGGATTGAACAATTTAACTTCAGATTCATACGAAATAAACGAATTAGCTTTAAATCAACGCGAAACATACGATCTAGCTACAATATCAGGCGATATACACGATTTCGCTTCAAATTCGTGCGAAATAGTGTTTTTAAATAATCGATTTCGCTTCAAATTCATGCGGATTGAACAATTTAACTTCAGATTCATACGAAATACACGAATTAGCTTTAAATCAACGCGAAACATACGATTTAGATTCAATATCATGCGATATACACTATTTCGCTTCAAATTCGTGCGAAATAGCGATTTTAAATAATCGATTTCGCTTCAAATTCATGCGAAATGAACAATTTAACTTCAGATTCACACGAAATACACGAATTAGCTTTAAATCAACGCGAAACATACGATTTAGCTCCAATATCATGCGATATACACGATTTCGCATCGAATTCGTGCGAAATAGCGATTTTAAACAAACGATTTAGCTTCAAATTCATGCGAAATGAACAATTTAGCTTCAGATTTACGCGAAATACACGAATAAGCTTCAAATTCACGCGAAACATACGATTTAGCTTCAATATGATGCGATATACACGATTTCGCTTCAATTCGTGCGTAATAGCGTTTTTAAACAAACGATTTAGCTTGAAATTGATGCGAAATGAACAGTTTAGCTTCAGATTCATGCAAAATACACGAATCAGCTTTAAATCAACGTGAAACATACGATTTAGCTCCAATATCATGCGATATACACGATTTCGCATCGAATTCGTGCGAAATAGCGATTTTAAACAAACGATTTAGCTTCAAATTCATGCGAAATGAACAATTTAGCTTCAGATTCATGCGAAATACACGAATCAGCTTTAAACCAACGCGAAACATACGATTTAGCTCCAATATAATGCGAAACACACGATTTCGCTTCAAATTCGTGCGAAATAACGATTTTAAATAATCGATTTCGCATCAAATTCATGCGGATTGAACAATTTAACTTCAGATTCATACGAAATACACGAATTAGCTTTAAATCAACGCGAAACATACGATCTAGCTACAATATCAGGCGATATACACGATTTCGCTTCAAATTCGTGCGAAATAGTGTTTTTAAATAATCGATTTCGCTTCAAATTCATGCGGATTGAACAATTTAACTTCAGATTCATACGAAATACACGAATTAGCTTTAAATCAACGCGAAACATACGATTTAGATTCAATATCATGCGATATACACTATTTCGCTTCAAATTCGTGCGAAATAGCGTTTTTAAACAAACGATTTAGCTTCAAATTGATGCGAAATGAACAGTTTAGCTTCAGATTCATGCGAAATACACGAATCAGCTTTAAATCAACGCGAAACATACGATTTAGCTCCAATATCATGCGATATACACGATTTCGCATCGAATTCGTGCGAAATAGCGATTTTAAACAAACGATTTAGCTTCAAATTCATGCGAAATGAACAATTTAGCTTCAGATTTACGCGAAATACACGAATCAGCTTCAAATTCACGCGAAACATACGATTTAGCTTCAATATCATGCGATATACACGATTTCGCTTCAAATTCGTGCGAAATAACGATTTTAAATAATCGATTTCGCTTCAAATTCATGCGAAATGAACAATTTAACTTCAGATTCATACGAAATACACGAATTAGCTTTAAATCAACGCGAAACATACGATCTAGCTACAATATCAGGCGATATACACGATTTCGCTTCAAATTCGTGCGAAATAGTGTTTTTAAATAATCGATTTCGCTTCAAATTCATGCGGATTGAACAATTTAACTTCAGATTCATACGAAATACACGAATTAGCTTTAAATCAACGCGAAAGATACGATTTAGATTCAATATCATGCGATATACACTATTTCGCTTCAAATTCGTGCGAAATAGCGTTTTTAAACAAACGATTTAGCTTCAAATTGATGCGAAATGAACAGTTTAGCTTCAGATTCATGCGAAATACACGAATCAGCTTTAAATCAACGCGAAACATACGATTTAGCTCCAATATCATGCGATATACACGATTTCGCATCGAATTCGTGCGAAATAGCGATTTTAAACAAACGATTTAGCTTCAAATTCATGCGAAATGAACAATTTAGCTTCAGATTTACGCGAAATACACGAATAAGCTTCAAATTCACGCGAAACATACGATTTAGCTTCAATATGATGCGATATACACGATTTCGCTTCAAATTCGTGCGTAATAGCGTTTTTAAACAAACGATTTAGCTTGAAATTGATGCGAAATGAACAGTTTAGCTTCAGATTCATGCAAAATACACGAATCAGCTTTAAATCAACGCGAAACATACGATTTAGCTCCAATATCATGCGATATACACGATTTCGCATCGAATTCGTGCGAAATAGCGATTTTAAACAAACGATTTAGCTTCAAATTCATGCGAAATGAACAATTTAGCTTCAGATTCATGCGAAATACACGAATCAGCTTTAAACCAACGCGAAACATACGATTTAGCTCCAATATAATGCGAAACACACGATTTCGCTTCAAATTCGTGCGAAATAACGATTTTAAATAATCGATTTCGCTTCAAATTCATGCGGATTGAACAATTTAACTTCAGATTCATACGAAATACACGAATTAGCTTTAAATCAACGCGAAACATACGATCTAGCTACAATATCAGGCGATATACACGATTTCGCTTCAAATTCGTGCGAAATAGTGTTTTTAAATAATCGATTTCGCTCAAATTCATGCGGATTGAACAATTTAACTTCAGATTCATACGAAATACACGAATTAGCTTTAAATCAACGCGAAACATACGATTTAGATTCAATATCATGCGATATACACTATTTCGCTTCAAATTCGTGCGAAATAGCGTTTTTAAACAAACGATTTAGCTTCAAATTGATGCGAAATGAACAGTTTAGCTTCAGATTCATGCGAAATACACGAATCAGCTTTAAATCAACGCGAAACATACGATTTAGCTCCAATATCATGCGATATACACGATTTCGCATCGAATTCGTGCGAAATAGCGATTTTAAACAAACGATTTAGCTTCAAATTCATGCGAAATGAACAATTTAGCTTCAGATTTACGCGAAATACACGAATCAGCTTCAAATTCACGCGAAACATACGATTTAGCTTCAATATCATGCGATATACACGATTTCGCTTCAAATTCGTGCGAAATAACGACTTTAAATAATCGATTTCGCTTCAAATTCATGCGAAATGAACAATTTAACTTCAGATTCATACGAAATACACGAATTAGCTTTAAATCAACGCGAAACATACGATTTAGCTCCAATATCATGCGATATACACGATTTCGCATCGAATTCGTGCGAAATAGCGATTTTAAACAAACGATTTAGCTTCAAATTCATGCGAAATGGACAATCTAGCTTCAGATTCATACGAAATACACGAATTAGCTTTAAATCAACGCAAAACATACGATTTAGATTCAATATCATGCGATATACACTATTTCGCTTCAAATTCGTGCGAAATAGCGATTTTAAACAAACGATTTAGATTCAAATTCATGCGATATGAACAATTTAGCTTCAGATTCATGCGAAATACACGAATCAGCTTTAAATCAACGCGAAACATACGATTTAGCTCCAATATCATGCGATATACACGATTTCACTTCGAATTCGTGCGAAATAGCGATTTTAAACAAACGATTTAGCTTCAAATTCACGCGAAATGAACAATTTAACTTCAGATTCATACGAAATACTCGAATTAGCTTTAAATCAACGCGAAACATACGATTTAGATTCAATATCATGCGATATACACGATTTCGCTTCAATTTCGTGCGAAATAGCGTTTTTAAACAAACGATTTAGCTTCAAATTGATGCGATATGAACAATTTAGCTTCAGATTCATGCGAAATACACGAATTAGCTTTAAATCAACGCGAAACATACGATTCAGCTCCAATATCATGCGATATACACGATTTCGCTCCGAATTCGTGCGAAATAGCGATTTTAAACAAACGATTTAGCTTCAAATTCATGCGAAATGAACAATTTAGCTTCAGATTCATGCGAAATACACGAATCAGCTTTAAATCAACGCGAAACATACGATTTAGCTCCAAAATAATGCGAAACACAATATTTCGCTTCAAATTCGTGCGAAATAGCGGTTTTTAACAAACGATTTAGCTTCAAATTGATGCGATATGAACAATTTAGCTTCAGATTCATGCGAAATACACGAATCAGCTT